>NW_019168503.1:0-117769 GCF_000001635.26 Mus musculus | reverse complement strand
AGACTCCATGGTCATAGACATGAAAAGAGCTTGTCACAAAACAAAACAAACCTTCCTCTTCCACTACCCCTAGTCCCCTCAGAACCCTTCCAACACTGTATGCTTTATGGGTTTTCTTCTAGGACATGGAATGGAATGTGTGGTCTCAGAGTTCTTTGTAACGAGCAAGGAGCTGGTCTCAGGACCAGTGTCCCAAGGGACACTGGATTAAGAAACATGGAGAGAACACCTTGGGAGGTAGTCTAAAACACAGAATTTTCATATTGCAATCTGATCAAAATACTCAGCTTCCAGTTCTCTTTTGCCTTTAGAGGTAGGGTGTGATGTAGCCCAAGGCTTGAACTCGCCACGTACTCAAGGTTAGTCTTGATCGCCATGCCTCCATTTCCCACGAGTTAGGATGGCAGATGTGGCCCACAACTCCCAGCCCATCTGTGTTTTCTTCCCAGGCAGAGCTCTGTGCCCACGCCTGTGGTTCACCTTCCCTCCCCTGTTGCAATGTAGGCTCAGTTTGTCCTCTTGTAACTTCCTCCGACTTGGGGCTGCTGCAGCAGCACCGTGAGAGCAATCACCAGGATTTCCTGCTCTGAATGCTGACTGTTTCTCAGAAATAGATCGATTCCTAACCAAGGACCGCTCTAGGCTTGTACTGAAGGGTTTACACGATGGCCCCAGATACTCTGTGTGCCCATCGATGCTGCAGATTATCAAGACTGCAATGTTCCTTCTAGAAGGTTAATGTTTACCTTGCTGCAGGAAGTACAACCGCGTCTTCATAAATCACAAGTTACAAACTCCTTCACCATTGGATCACACGACCTTCAGCAGCTATCTTAAGGTAATTCATGAGAAACAACTGTGATGTTAGGGAGGGGGCAGGGTAGAAACTCCCTCTTTTCCTGGGGTCCCACACTCTTACCTCACTCACCATCAGAGTTTTACAATGTGGCATGTGATAAGTTAAATAAGAAATAAGTAGAAGCTTTATTCATATAAAGAATCAACGTCACAGCCATTTTCCATAACTGTTTTCCTCCTGGAACATTACAGGACCTGTATAGTGGGGTAGTTTTATGGATCTTTTTTTTTCCTCAGTAGAAACCCTAGGTAAATAGCCTCAAGCAAAACTACAAAGGAGAGCGTAGGCCTTTAGTTGACTATCTTTGCTTTCTCTGCTCTCAGCTTTCAGAGCTCCAACCCCATCATACTCTCTTTCAATGAATAATTCACAATAAGACTTTAGTATATGTTGAGTGATTTTTTTTTAAAGAAGGGGTCTCATTAGGTTGCCTACCTTGAAAGAATGATCCTCATGCCTGATCCTGCCATTTAGCTGGGAGCACAGGTGTGGTCCACAGCACCCAGAAGTGTGAGTTTCTTTGTTCTGGGAAACAATGGTAACCTCAGGCATAGAAGACAACAGGCTTTTCTTGAGGAATGTGGATATAGAGTCATAAAAGGATCAGGAGAAAGTGTGGGCCAGAACCTGCTTAGCCTAGAATGTCCCTTCTGAAGGCGTGAACAAGGCCCACCCCAGACAACTTCGACAGTCCATTTCTGCCACCTCCCAACACTGTAGTTTTGTCTCTTTAACTGCCATACCATTTCTAGTCCCTTGCAGTACTCAATAAGGTCCTTTGACCATGACTGGATTCAATCTTATAACCACTGTGCCCATTCTAAACTAATGATCTTATAAATCTCTCCCTGCTAGCAATCTCCCTAACCCACACTTCATATGCATAAACTCCAGTCTTTCCTAGCTTCAGGGCTTCTGTGGTGCAACCTGAATTCCATTCCATCATTAAGCGAAGTAAGGTTCTTGAGTCCCTACTTTCTGTCAGACACTGTTGTTGAGCCGTTGTTCTCACCCTTCGGCTACCCGCTGGAACCATTTGGAGAGCTTCTGAGAAATCACTGTGTCAGGGACTCACCTCGAGAGTCTAACTTGATCAGTTCAGAGTGGAGCTTAGACAGTGGGACTCGAAAGCTCTCCAGACATCTAATACATGGGCAAGTCAGTCACCATTTCCTCAGGTATGAAAGGGCCAGCAATAAAGGATGAAGAACATGCGTTGTGAGCTGGAGGGCCTGAGTTTGAATCCCCATAAGTCCACGTAGGTAAGCATCAGTGCATCTGCTGGTGCTCCTGTAGACAGTGGGAGGTAGAAAGAGGAGACTCCTTGGACGATTATGTTCCATGCATCCCAGTGTACAGTATCCAGTGGCAAACAAGGCAGACAGTAAACACAGATACTCAGTGTTGTCTTCTGACCTCCACACTCGTGTCACAACACTCACACACATGCATGTATTCACACATGAATGTGCACTTACATATTTCATAAGCACATATACTTTATACATATCATACATGAATATACATCATATGCAGATATCACATGCATATACTTTATACATATCATACATCAAACAAATGCATATCACACACACACAATTTTTTAGAAACGGTAAAAGCAGGATGAGCCTGGAATTGTATGAGTGGGTATAGTATAGTTGTCTTAGTTAGGATTTGTATTCCTGCACAAACATCATGACCAAGAAGCAGTTGGGGAGGTAAGGATTTATTCGGCTTACACTTCCATACTGCTGTTCATCACCAAGGAAGTCAGGACTGGAACTCAAGCAGGTCAGGAAGCAGGAGCCAATGCAGAGGCCATGGAGGGATGCTACTTACTGGCTTGCTTCCCCTGGCTTGCTCAGCCTGCTCTCTTATAGAACCCAAGACTACCAGCCCAGGGATGGCACCACCCACAAGGGGCCTTTCCCCCTTGATCACTAATTGAGAAAATGCCTTGTAGCCGGATCTCATGAAGGCATTTTCCCCAACTGAAGCTCCTTTCTCTGTGATAAATCCAGCCTGTGTCAAGTTGACACACAAAACCAGCCAGTACAATAGTGTTGAGATATTAAATAAAAAAACATTTAATTTTAAGAGTCTAGAAAATATTTTTAAAACAATGATAAGCAATTACTTTCTTCCAAATCTATAATCACTTGATACTCAATACCAAATGCAAACTAGGGAGCCAGGGAAGCTTAATTCAAGGAGACAAGTTCAGCTATGATAAATGAGTGAACGGCCTAAGAGAGGCTCTGGATCCTTTTCAGCAACACCATTAGTCTGAATGCAAGGTGTTGTTTCATGCTGAATTTATAGATCCTATTTATGATCTATACTGTAATGGCCACTGTCTGAGAGCACAGCTCAGACTAAGGCTGCTGAAGAGGCCATGGAGAAGTCAAAGCTTTAACCTTCATTAGTCATCCTTCATCGGTTCTTTATCCCCGACCATGTTTAACTACAGTACTAGGAAGTTGTAAAGATAATTGATGGGGGATTTCTTCCATGCTTGAGGCCACTGCCTGGGTGCTCTTTTATAGAAAGCGCAGCACCGTGTAATTATGACCACCCCTTTCTTACAGAACAAGTGTGCATGGGCAAGCCAGCTCGGCACAGTTCTCCTTAGGCTTTTTCCACTTCGGCTACCAGCTGGAAACTCGGGTCTTCGTAAGTTAGTGTCTTCCAGTCATCCCATCCTTCTTTACACATTAATGTTTTTAAAATATGCTTTAATTTGCATCTCAAGTCCCCCGAGGAAAGATGAGCTGATGCACGGTGAGTCATCAGTGGTGGGTTAGGAAGCTTCATGGAGGACAGCATGTGTGAGTTTCTAGTTGGAACAAAGCTAGGGGAACAACTAGAAAAGAATCTGATGCAAGGAGGTGAATCCTGGAAGGCTGTCCCCATGTGTCCTCCAGGGGTTTGCTTTCCTGGGGTGCACACCAGAATCTGAAGGCTGACTTTAGTTTTATAGCTAGAGACTCCACTCTGAAAGGTGACTGGCCTTCTCCTGACAGACTTACAACTCGTAACAGAATACCCATAGAAACATGAGCTGCGGGGATTGCCCAGTCAGTAATTTGCTTGCCTTGCGAGCCTTGAGACATGAGTATGATTCCCAGAATCCACATTTGAAAAGCCAGGCATGGTGATGGACACTTGTAACCCCAGCACTGGGGAAGAGGAGACAGGGGGATTCCTTTGGGCTCACTGGCCACCTAGTCTAGTACAGCTCCAGGCCAAGGAGTGACCCTACCTTGAAAGGGGCTGTACAACCTCCCTGAGGATGAAACCTGGAGTTGGTCCATTGTCCTCTCTACAAATCTGCACCATACACACGTGCAAGAGCACACAAATACCTTGAAAAATAATTCTCTTAAAAACCAGAATATAATTACTCAGCTGGTTTATGACTTTTCCATCCTAGAGTTTGTATGAGCGACTGTCAAACAGAGAACACAATCAACAGTGAGTGGTGGGGTGACCTTCAGTCTTTAGGGGAGACTTTGGAAAGTCCCTTTCAAGATGGCATTATCCTTCATGGAAATCATGGTTAATATTTACTTGGCATCATATAATTTGCCTCGTTTACATAGTCAAAAACAGTGGCAGACATTATCTCAGGCTAAAACCTTATAGAGTTCTTCTAGTGGAGGAATTGCCATGGGTACTGTTTTAGTTAGGGCAACTACTGCTGCGATGAAAACTCATGACCAAAAAGCAAGTCGGCGAGGAATGCTTTTATTCATTCGGCTTACACTTCCATAAAGCTGTTCGTCGTAGAAGGTGGTCAGGTTAGGAACTCAAACAGCGCAGGAACCTGGATGCACAGACCATAGAGGGGCGCTGCTTACCTGCTTGCTCTCCATGGCTTACTCAGCCTGCTTTCTTATAGAACCCAAGACCACCAGCCCAGGGATGGCACCACCCACACTGGGCTGGGCCCTCTCCATCGATAAATTACTAATTAAAGTGTCCTACAGCTGGATTTTATGGAGGCATTTTCTCAACCGAGGTTTCCTCCTTCAGATGATTCTAGCTTATGTCAAGTGGACCCGACACTAGCCAGCCCTCATGCTTCTCCCATACCTCCCTGGCCCAGTATTTCCATACTGTTATAACCAATTTCCCCTGGCCAACAACCAACTACCCTACCCATCGCTCCCTAGGGAGGACATTTTTCTGGTGTGTCCTCCAAGATCCTGTCTCATGATCATAAGCTTTCCCATATACTTATACCTTTGATCTGTGATCTAGATTAAGCCCTTTCTCCTTTTAATTGGTTTTGTCAGAATATTATAGTACAGAAACAGGAAAAGCAACCGGGACGTGGGTGTTAAGGTAAAACCACACAGGTGGAGTGGCTTAATCAACCAAAGTTGGGCACAAGCCAAAGTCCAGCTAAGCATTGGTCACTAGACATCCAACACTGAGGGTAACCGATTTCTCCTGCAGCTTCTCTCCTGTACGTGTGAGCATTCCTCTTATGGATACATCCTCTTCTGGTCTGTCTTCCTTCCATGTACACCCATCCCCATTAGCTCTGTATGTTCCCATTTCTTCTGCCTATAAAAAATGCCACCAGACAGTTAGGAGCCACCCAACCTAAAGGCCTCATTGCCATTTAATCTTCTCTTGAAAGGAGATTACAGATGGTCTCCTTCCTTCAGGGTCCTGCTCACTTTTTCTTGACTTTACAGTAGCTCAAAATCAGTACACATGACTTAGAAAACCTACTTCTTCAGTTTGGATCCTTTCCTGAGCCAGCAACGTGTGATGCAATCCTTGTCTCTGATGTCAGGGAGCAGCAGCCTGCCTCGGCTCCCAGATAGTCATGAGATTATAATGGCCACCCTCCAGCACTGTGCAGGGAACTGAGCCGTGAAGCTGTCAATTTTACTAGGTGGGTGTATTAAATCTACTTTCCACTTATATTTTTAGACACTAATGGGTTCTTACGGGCTATACGGAGTCAAGGAACAGGTGCGTGGTTACATTCTGATGTATTGGGGGGGGCACAATTCAGCCCATAGCCGTGATAAAGCAAGCACAATATTCATGCTTCCGAATCCCACCTTTTATGTTGCCATTACTCCCCAGCTGTTGGTGGTGTCCCCATTATTGCTCACCTCACCTTCCTTTCTCACTCATTCTCTTCAGCATTTTTGGGGGGAGGGGCTTGGTTTTGTTTTTGGAGGCAGGGTCTCACGGGAGCTTACACTGCCCTTGAACTTGCTGTGGTATGTATCAAAGACGACCATGAACTCCTAATCCTCCTGCTCCCATGTGCTGTGAATACTGGAGTATGGTGGTTTGAATATGTTTGTCCCAGGGAGTGGCACTATTAGGAGGTGTGGCCTTGTTGGAGGAAGTGTGTCACTGTGAGGGTGGGCTTTGAGACCCTCATCCTAGCTATGTGGAAGATAGTCTTCTGTTTGCCTTCAGAACAAGATGGAGAACTCTCAGCTCCTCCAGCGCCATGCCTGCCTGGACACTGCCATGCTTCCTGCCACAATGATAATGAACTGAACCTAAGCCAGAGTGGCTTTGGTCATGGCTTCTCTTTACTGCCATGGAAACCCTGGGAATCAAACCCAGGGCCTTATGAATGTGACCAGGCAAGTGTTCTCCCAACTGAGCCCCTGTCCATCAAATTCAGAACATTTTTGTCATTCCCAAAGCCCAGTGGTCATTAGCAGTCACGCCTCATTTTACGTCAGCCCAAATTGTATAAATTTATCTTAGGAATGTGTTTGCATTCCTTACTGATCAGCCCTCAGGAGCCTGAACACTGAATCAGGACTCTACCCCCAACTACAGCTCAGCCAAGACCTCGATGTCACCAAATCTGAGGAGCATCTTTGTTTGTCTCTCTTGATTCTACTCATTCCCTCAGGAGCGTCTTCCTCAGAACGAGGCTTTTCCCCGGTTACCTGACACAGCTTCCGGTTTTCGTCTCTCTGTGGATATGTATTTAGCCTCCTCTGCCGTGGGCCTCTCTTACCTCATGCCCGAAAAATGTCAATCTCTCGTGTGACATCTCCACTTACATACGTCACATGTCAAACACATCATCTGCCCCCACCTCACAGCCTTCTGCTACTCCAACATCCTCTGCCTTGCGCCAATCTCTTCTAATTACTCAGACAAAAAGAGGAGTCCTGCTGGCTCCATCCCTACATCTGATTGATCGACATTTTCTGTCCATTTCCTTGCAAACCCATTTGTGTTCCTTGCTGTCTTCATGGCTCTGTCAATCGGACGCTGCCACCTTGTACAGGGACTGAGGCAAAGCTGTGAGACTCTCATTCTGCCCTTCCTGTCCTCTCCAGCCAAGAAGAGACAACAGCGTGCGAATGCCAATGGAAGGTAGTGCACCGCCTTTTTGCTTCTTTTCTGAAAACCCAAAAATACATTTATTTAATATGTAACCGTTTTATTTGCAGTGCAGCAGGTACTAACTATAAAAAGCAAGCCTTTTTGTTTTTAAATGTATAAAAGAATGCAAAACAATTGTGTATTCTCAAATGAAGAACTAAACTAACAGGTTTAGGGAGATTGGATACCATGTAAGGAAAGCACACACATTTTAGCTCACCAACAGGCTGCTAATGCGATCAGATCTCAAGGACAGGCGGATGATACACAGATTGAACTTGAAATGGGAGGTGTCTGAGGTTGTAAGTCTTCTCCGAGTCTTCAGTTGCACTCTTAGGTGGCGTTCTGAGTTTTTCTTTTGATTGCTCAGTCAGCTGACTCTACTGACAGACACAGGTTGGTTCCGTGTTGAAGAAAGCATACAGTACAAAACACAGAGACACGTCTTCCTGTCCTGTTCATTCTGAGCTCCGACCCAAATAGTCACTGCTAGGATTGAGTCGGAACAGGGCTCAGAGCCATCTGATGTTTTTAATGATTTTACATAATTCATTTTTGTAATGATTTATTTATTTATTTATTTATTTATTTATTTATTTATTTCATGTATATGAGTACACCATTGCTCTCTTCAGACACACACCAGAAGAGGTTATCAGACCATACTGCAGATGGTTGTGAGCCACCATGTAGTTGCTGGGAACTGAACTCAGCCCCCTCCCCAATTTATTTATTTAATCACATTTATTTACTCTTTCTCTCTCTCTCTCTCTCTCTCTCTCTCTCTCTCTCTCTCTCTCTCTGTGTGTGTGTGTGTGTGTGTGTGTGTGTGTGTGTGTGTGTGTGTGTTTGTGCATGAGCAACACAGTGCACTTATAGACATCAAAGGACAACTTCTGGAGTTGGTTCTCTCCGCCCATCATGTTGGCCCTGAGGATGGAACTCAAGTAGATAGTTAGGCTTGGCAGCAAGCACCTTTAACCACCGAGCCATCTAGCTGGCCCCTAATTTTAAAACTATAAGAAACATTGGGTTGTGTTTGTTTGTTTGTTTGTTTTTAAAGAGCTATAACAGAGTAGTAGGTATAGTTTAGGGAGCAGCACCTGGAAGTATAAATACTGGAGACAAAAGGTTTGGCTTTATATTCTAGCTGTGCCACCTCTCTAAGGGACATCTCTGGTGACACTACCGCTTTCCCTCAATGTTCTCTTGACTCCGTAAAAGTTACTGAAAAAGACTGAAGGTGATTACAAATGGGGCAATCTGGTAAGTCCCTTGTACTTACCAGGCCAAGGTTACTTGATATGGCTTGTGAGAAATGAGTCTTAACCAGGCACCGGTTGGAGGGGGTCACCGCTGTGACAAGTTTATTGCCAGCAATCGGACTCTTTATACCCTTATCGGAAACAAAATATCACGGGGGTTGAGAGAAAAAAATACAATGGTAGTTGCCAGGGTTCGTTAGCATTTCCAAGCTACACAGGGCACACAAGCTTAATGGCTAAGGCCAATTGTCCTGTCAGATCTCTATATGCTTCACTGCCTTTTAAGGAACGTGGAGACACACAGATGTGGCCTGAATGCTCCACTGCCTGAGTGAGTGGTTCTGTATCTCAGGAACTGGAAGGTACATTGTGCCCCAGGAGCCACTGGCTCTAACCTGAAAAAAATCTCATGAAGTGTGACTCTCAAGGCAGCTAGACCAGGCTCCATGACTCCCTGCCGTCCCCTGCTTAAATAAGCATTCAACCAATAGTAGGTGTTTGCTCCGTGGATTGCCCTGAACATGTGAGTCCTATTTAAAAACAAAAATGCTGAGGGGGGGTACTTTACCTCCTAGCTGTTTTTGTTTTGTTTTGTTTTGCTTTGCTTTGCTTTGCGCTTTACAAGTAGAAGCAGGCTCCTTTAGTATTGCCTCTCTTGAGCTTTTTTTAATTTTTAACTTTTTATTGACTCTTTGTGAGTTTCACATTATGCACCCCATTCCCACTCAACTCCCCCTCCCTTCCAATCTGCCCTTGCAACCTCCCTCCCAAACGAGAATAAATAAATATTAAAAAAAATTAAAAAAACAGAGCATAGAGAACATCTCATCGTGGAAGCTGTCATATGTCACTGTGTGTCCCACAATGTACCTTATACCTTAATACATTGTCCTTCTGTCCACACATCTTGACTTGCAAATGTTCATTGCAATGAACCATTAGTCTGGTTCGAAGCCTCGGGCTTCTACTACACTATCAATACTGGATCCTCACTGGGATTCCTCCGAGATATCCTGTTGTTGCCCTGTGTCATGGAGGTCCTGCAGCTTTGGGTCTGCAGGACCAGCCCTGTCACATGCTAGCAGTGACTAGCAGGTCACAGATGAAGGAGGTTTGGGGTTGGATCAATTCAAAGCTCTGGATCTGGGTCTGACTTGGTAGCTGAGTTGGTCAGCCCACCAGCTCTCCAGCACCCACACCACCACGCCAGAGGGTGAGCTCTTCAGCACTATCCTGGCCAGTTCACCCAGCAATAGGCAGAGTCATCTCTTTTACTCTCATGCCACCAGGACCAGCTTATACTGTGCTATCCAGGCAAGGTGCAGAGAGTCCACTCTCCCTGAGTGTTGTAGCCGGTGAGAGGGAGGGTCAGCTCTCCAGAGTTCCTCAGCTAGTGAAGGGCAAAGCCAGCTCTCCACAGCCCTTAGACATCAGTGTGGTTACAGGTGGTGGCCCAGACCAAGGACATCTGTGTACTCTTTGTTGATAATATGAGCCATTAATTAACATCGACACAGACCCCTCCTGCTGAATGGCCATGGACCCAGACATGGCCCTCAGAGGCAGCATGACATGTCACAGCGACCTCAGATGGTGGGGCAGCCTATTTACAACAGGGTATTCCTCTCCACCCTTGCCTCTCCAGTTCCATCTTTCTTCATAATGCTCAAACTGTTCCTCTTCTCTCTCTGTCCTATCTGTACACACCATACTTGCACATTGCAGTGGCTCCTGCTGTGGGAAGGCCATGTGACTAGAGGGCCTCTGGTTGTCCTCTACCTGCACCTAGTGGCCTGTTGGCAGATGGGTCTCTGGGTGTCCTTCACCCACCTGCTCAGCATGACAGGGTATCAGGCAAGGGTGGTGGTGGTGGTGGTGGTGGTGGTGTCTCCACCACCTTCCAGAGTCACATGGCATGGATGCAGGCAAGGTTCTGAGTGTCTTCCCTGGCCTGCACCGTGCCTGGCATGACTGTGGGTGGTGCTCTGGGTGTCGTCTTCCCCCTGCGCTGTGTTTTGTGAGCAGCCATGAGTCTCTGTATTCGCCACGGTTCATTGCCAAGAAATGCTTCCAGGGTTAAGGCTGAGGGAATCATTTGTTTAAAGGTATAAACGCAGATATTTAGAAGTCAGTTAACACTGTGTAAACTCAATGCAACAAAACAGTGAGTTCCCCCTTAGGTCTAATGATATGTGGTTTTGATGGGTTTAACATACCAAGCACCGGTTCCCTCCTGAGGGTCTCAAACCCAATCAGAGAGCATTTGGTTACCCCATGGTAGCCGTGCCACCATTACACACCTCGCCTGGCAGGTTAGTTTTGATGTGCCCAGGGTTCACAGCTAAGTCAGACCAATGATGCCCCTTTTCCTCCTGCAGCCTGCACAGTCCCTTCTGGCACCGTAAAACATCCCACCAGGGAGGAAGGGTTCATTTCATTCTAGAGTGATTACTCTATTTGCAACTGAGGTGTGTAGTATCTTTAGCTATAGAGCCTTGTCACCTAGTTCTTGGCAAGAGCCTATGCTGTCTTGGGGGCCTCTGGAGCCTCCCTGAGTATCAAATCATATGAAGGTGTCTCTCCTGCTAGTGAGATCTTTTTTGTTTTTAAGTAACTCTCAGCTTCTGGGGGCAGCATTACCCAACCACTCAGAGTATCTCCCTTCTGATTATTTAACCCCCTCCCCTGAAAAAAAAAAAAACACTATGCTTTTTAATTGAGTTACAAGACAACAGATTTCCGTGGGGCTTTTCCACACAGCCTTTATTTGTGTTATGCTTCTCTTGACCTCCTTATCCAGCTCCCATCCCCACACTCCTCTCCCTGCCTAAACCTTTTACTCCCCAGCAGTCTCCCTCTCTGCTTTCATTTTTATGGTCTGCTCCTCCTCCTCCTCCTCCTCCCTTAAGGCACCGCTCCACCAAAGGTTCCTTTGTGGAACTGGCCACAGGGAACATGTGGCGGTCAGAGGACAACTCTCTACTTCCACGATGTGGATCTCAGGATATGACCTCCGGTTATCAGGATGAGCAGCAAGCACCTTTGTTCACTGAGCTATCCCCACAGCCCTTTAGTTTTTGTTTTTGTTTTGTTTTGTTTGAACCTGAGACTGCTTTCTAAGGTGTCCTCACTGTTTATCCCCCTCAGAAGAATGCATAAGGTAGACCTATATTATTCCTCCCCACCCCCGCTGGTTATGTAATGTTCCATAGCAGAATTCTCTTCTCCTTTGTTCCTTGTGGTTCCTCATTACTTTATCTCTTTAACAATTATATGCCAGGCAGAATAGGGGGCATTAGGTAAGTTACAAAAGACAATTTGATAAACATTCCCAAATAATGAGAAAGAGAGAGAGAGAGAGAGAGAAGAAAGGTAAGGAAAGAAAGAAAGGAGGGAGGGAGGAAGGAAGGGAGGGAGGAAGGAAGGGAGGGAGGGAGGAAGGAGGGAGGGAGAGAGGAAAGAGAAACTGCCTTTTCTATTGCTTAGACATGCTGAGAAAGTACATAGGACGATCCTTAGATAAACAACCATGGGCACCAAGTGGAAATTCGATAAAATTTCACTGGTTAAATACCTGACTCTGGGTATGTTGAAAGCAGAAGATTAAATAAACGAGGAGAAAACTACTATTTTTCCCTGCGTTAATCAGTTTGTTTTATCAAACCAAAGAAATATTTGTTAAGAGCTGATTTACGGTGTGCTCTTGCTTCAAAAAGGAACTGACAGGAACCTGTTTACCTACGAGCTGTCCTCTCTTCTCAACCCCTCTCCAGATAGGTCTCACTATGTAGCCCAGGCTGACTCTGACTGCTTGATCCTAACAATCCCACACAGGGCTCAGATTACAGCTCTGTAGCACCACACCCAGGCCTACCACCACCCTTTCAGAGAAGCCAATGTAGTCATTTGTCTTCCTTAGTTGGGATCCAACTCACAACCTAGCTGGACATTGTCACTGAGCTTCATTTCCATCGCCGTTCTCTCCTTTAGAAAGGTCACCAACATCATTTATCCTTTAAAGATTTATGTGTGTAGGTGCTTTGCCTGGTGCCTGTGCAAGCCAGAAAAGGGGTGTCGGGTCCCCTAAACTGGAGTCACAGATGGTTGTTGAGTCGCCATACAGGTGCTAGAAATTGAACCTGGGTCTTCTGTAAAAGCAGCCAGTGCTCTTAACCGCTGAGCCATCTGTTCAGCCCAAACAAACAGCATTTTAAAAGATGATGAACCATGGATTTAGTAAACTTTAGTAGGTTAGAAAGAAAGAAAGAAAGAAAGAAAGAAAGAAAGAAAGAAAGAAAGAAAGAAAGAAGAAACCTCTTTCAGTGAAAAGAAACTGTTAAAACAAGGGCATTTAGATAAATAATTTGCTTTCTTTTTACATTTTTATTTTTATGCTATAGGTGTTTTCGTGCATCCTGTGTATGCAGGGCCCATAGAAGCCAGAAGAGGGCATTGGATCCCTTGGGACAAGAGTGATAGACAGTTGTAAGCTGCCCCATGAGTGCTGGGAATTGAAACCCACCCCTTCCCCTGGAAGAGCAGCCAGTACTCTCTCCAACCCCAGAATCTGCTGTTTTAAAAGTCAGTGAACATCACAGAAAAACTACACCGAGCTCCTTCAGAAACTCGCTCTTACCTGTTTGTCTTTTGTTTGTTTGAGAGTTTTGGAGTCAGGCAGGGTCTTATGTAGCTCAGATTGACCTGAGGTCCCTATATGGAGGAGAGCAGTCTTGAACTCCCGATGCTCCTGACTCTGGCTCCCAAAAGCGAGAATTATGGGAGTGTTTCAGCACTCCCAGTTTTATTTTTCTGTAAATGGCATGACAGAATAGGCAACTGAAGCACAAAGGACCACATGTTCCTAGTTCTCCATTTAACAGTTTTCGGCACAGAGGTCTATGTAGAATCTATAGCAATCATATCCTGCAACGGTACACCCAGGGCTGAGGGCTTTGGGGCTCTTAAAACTTCACCCATGTACACAGTTCAAAAATCCTACAGCGTCGTTTTCCTCAGGTCTTTACTTAGGTTTAAGTATATAGGTATACTTATATTAGGTATATATCTCCATAATGTAAAAATATTTGAATTATGAAGTAGGAGGTAGGTGGGTTGTTCACCCAGATTCACCTACATAGAATCTTGACCCTCTCTGCACCCACGGATCAAGACACTAAACTTCTGAATTACATCTGTGGTTGTCTGGGGGGGAAAAAATGTTAGTTCAAATTTCTATTTACTTGGTCAGCATGCTAGCAAGCCAATCCATTTCTATTGCCTTCTGGGCAAAATGCCTAGGTTTTGTAAAAGTAAAAAGGAACTCCTCATTGCAAAGGAAAAATAAACCCAAGGAAAACAAATTTATTTGTTGATGCTCTTTTCTGGGTTCCTACCTTTCTGTAACTTGAAAACAAGTGCGCTCCCCACAATGAAGTCTAACCTGTGGTTAATTGCAGGAGAGGTTAACTTAAACTTCTGGATTGTGACATCATCTGTGACCTGCCACCTTGGCACCTCCCCTCCAAAGTTCTATTTTGCTGCCATTGGGTTTAATGATTATTGACACAAATGATACCCACACAAAACACCAGAAATGCTTATTGTTGTTTTTGTGGATTATGTTAACTCCCATAGGACAGTCTGTACAATCCTACACGTTCAAACTTAAAACCAGAAGGGAAGTAGGCAATGCAATAAAAAGCATTTCTATCAATTAAACTCATTGGAGGTTTAGCCAGCTGCCTGGATGCCTAGTGACACCCTCCAAAACGACCGTGGTTGACTGAAAACTGCTACAAGGTGTGGAAACGACTCCAAAGAAATGCTGATCCTTGGCCATTTTTAGACAGAAGCAACCCTTCCTGCAACCTAATTGGTAAGATCAGCCGGGGCCGGGGATGGGGGTTGGGGGGCACACACACATATGGACACTTGTGCCCCAAGGCAACAGAAACGCACAGGTTCATTTAAGTGGAGAGTCACTCTTTCAGAGTCATTCTGGTTCCGGTTTCTCATCCTTGCCAGGACGCAATTCACCTAACGGAGCAAATGACAAGGTGGGTAGCATCATTAGTCTCACTAACCGGGAACAAGCACCCTTCCAGCTCACCTAGAGGTGCCACCAGGCCCGTGGTGACTAACCTCGCCAAGCGGTCTTGTGATGTTTGGAAACCTACCCCCTCGACCTAGGCGGGGCACCACCCCTTGAGTCAGCGGGTGCCCCTGGCCCGCACACGTCGTTATTAGGAAGCAGTTTCCGAAACCCGAGGAGGTGCGGAGGTGGCTTATCCCTTCCCTGCCCCACCCCTGAAAGTTGCTGGGAGCGGCACCTAGAGAACTTTCCCAGATTGATCCCCGCCCGCGTTCAGGGAGGTCTGCCCGGCTCTGCGCTCAGCCTGCGGCCGGGAGCCACCTCGTGCTGCCTGCCAAGCCCCTCCTTCGCCGCATCTTGTAGGGCCGCAGAGGGGAGGGAGGGTCGGTCGGCCAGCTGGGATCGCCTCCCCGAAGAAGTCGCACCGGTTTTTCGAGCTCGGCTAGGCGTCCGGAGAGACTCGGTCGCCGGGAGTCGCGGGAGCCCGCGGGAGCCTCGGGCCCGGGGTGAGTCACGGCTGGGAGCAGGAGAGGGCTGGCGAGAGTGCGAGAATGAATGATGTCAGGGCGCGGGCTGGGGAGGAGGGCGGGCCCGCGGTAAACAGAGCTGCGCGCTGCCCCGGGCTCCGCCGGCCGGAGACCCCGCCCTCGGCGCCGCCGGAGCCGCCCGGAGCCCGGCCCGCTGCGGCGCCCGGACTGCGGCCTGGGGCGGAGCGGCTACCTATGCGGGCGAGACCCGCGCAAAGTTTGCAGCTCTCGGGCCCGGTCCCCCGGGTCCTCTGCGCCCAGCGAGCGCCCCCGGCGTGCGAGCACCGGCTGCGAGCGGTGAGCGCCGGGCCGGGAGGAGGATGGGCTGCGGGCTGCGCGTCCTGCGGAGCGCGCGGGGACGTGGCTCCAGTGGGGGACGTGGCTCTGGTCGCCACCGCCTCCCCACAGGCCGCCCCGCCCCGGGCATCCTTGCTCAGTTTTCATCTGCTGGGGGTCAGCTGGTGGCTGTCTCTCCTCCCAGCCTGCTGCTCATTCATTTGCGACCCATTTTCGGATACTTGGTGATGGTGTTGAAATGGCACAGGTTAAACCGTAGATTGTGCAGTGCCGCTCTGGGGGGTCAGGGTTGAAGTTCGAGTGGTGGAGGAGAGGCTGCCACACGCTGACAAGCTGTGCACAAGACCAGCTCCAGGCTGCCCAACAGGACCTTTGGCGTTCAGACCCGCGCCCCTTAAGGAAGGGAGATTCGATTTGTCAGCACAGAGAGGTGGGAGTGGACCTTACCCCGTCACAATCTGTGGGTCCGGTGATCGTTCTGTCTCAGAAGCAAATAGTTCAAATGCTATATCCTGTAATCTTTTATTAATCCGCCGTTCCTCTATTTCCAAGACTTGCTTATTTCTAAAATGACCTTAAATTATTTTGACATGTGTTTGAAATACTGAAGAGGCTCAACTCTTTTTGTCAGTGTGTTCGCGTGAACTTTGAATCCTTTAACTGTTCAGTTCTTTGGTTTCACCTCGGTTATGTTAACCATCCCGAACAGGTAAAAATGGCATTAGGACTACCTTAGACAATAGCAACGATTAAGTAAGGATTAATGAGGTTAGTAATTAAGGCTGGAAAGTACAAAAGTCTGAACGTAAACCTCTTTCATCAAAGCAAACTTCAATAAATTTTAACTCTTGACCTGTAAATAATAGCAAGTTCCAGTTGGCTTAGGTAAATGCCAGCTTCCTTCTGACAGATCTGGCGGGCCCAGGTTAGCACGTGAAATATTGTTGTCTACTCCCTTAGAGTGGGAAGGGAGGTTTCCAGGAAGTTAAACGTTGCAGGTGGATACCTAAGAAGGTTTTGTCCCCACCCTCTGTCCTGGGAGCTACTAAATGTTTAAGAGACATCAAAGCAGCTGGACACACAGAGAATGAGAGGCCTGGACTCTGCAGAAGGTATTTGTAGCGAACTCTTTACCATTTCTTCCTCTCCTCTCCTCTCCTCTCCTCTCCTCTCCTCTCCTCTCCTCTCCTCTCCTCTCCTCTCCTCTCCTCTCCTCTCCTTTCCTAGAAGCAAGCAAAGTTCATTTTTGTTTTTGTTTTTATAGACCATATTCCTTGGTCCACTGATAGAGTCGTGTTTCATAGCGATCTCCTAAGTAAAGGAGTTGTTTTTTAAAAGCAAGTTAATATTTAATTTACTGTTCGTTTCATTTGTAAGTCAAACTGGTTGACTTCTGAACCTTTAGAAAAACTCAGCAACACCTCTAGGTTGTTCACCCCGAGTTTCTTTTTCCCAGAGCTTGGTGAAAGTCCTAGGAGGTATTAGGAAGGACCAGAAGCACGTGGTCTCATATCTACAGCGGTGGTAGTGTGGAGAGCAGGCAGTGGCTGTGGGGATGTAGGGGACCCAAGGTAATAACCAAGTCCTGCGTTAGCTCTCCTGTCCGTGCAATTTTTTTGTTGTTGTTTTGTTTTGTTTTGTTTTTCGAGACAGTGCTTCTCTGTGTAGCCCTGGCTGTCCTGGAACTCACTTTGTAGACCAGGCTGGCCTCAAACTCAGAAATCCACCTGCCTCTGCTTCCCGAGTGCTGGGATTAAAGGCGTGCGCCACCACACCCGGCGTCCGTGCAACTTTAAACAAAATATACAGAGAAAGAGAAGTTATCTTTTGTTTGCTAAAACAATGAAATACAGATTATGGCCTTTTTTTAAAAAGTGATATGTTGAGGCTATATTTTGAGGAAAAGAGAGGGAGGGAAGAGAGAGCCAGGAAGGTCAATCTTCCTGTGTAGGGCTACTTGAACTTGAGATCCTCCTGCCTCAGTTTCCCCAATGCTGGGACTGCAGATATGCACTACCATGCCCTGCTTCCTGGCCCCCGCCCCCCGCCACCAACAATTCCTAAGAATTCTAGACTAAAGATAGCATAGCTTTCCTTTATCTTCTGGTGGAATCAAGTCATGAACTATGAGTATCAGGTAGTCGTTCAACTCACATATTTGCTGAACATTTATTAAGCCACTATTGTATAACAATGCTGAGGTAAAGGAGATGCTGTCGCTGCCCTTGTGACTTACAGTCCAGTAGAAGTAAATCCAAGTATTATGGGGTCCAAGAGCAAGAGGGCTGGGACCCGTGAGGAGGCAAGCCATGACTGGGCTACCTCTCTAGTGGCCGTCTGTCCGATTAGTGGCTGTCTGTCCGATGGTTCTTCCGTTGGAGCTCCTACGTTCCTGTGAGGCTAGGAGGACATCTTGCTTTACCTAGTAAAGACTCTTGACTAGTTTAAATAATGTAAAAAAGATTCATTGAAATGAGATATGAACGGTGTGTTTACCTCAACAAAGATTTATTTCCTATTAACAAAGAGCTAAGGTGGAGCTCTATCAGGATTACCATTGTGTGTGACTCTCGTAATGTGAAGAAGTATGTAGGAAAATGGGCAGAAGAAATCTGTTTTCACCGTAGCAATCACATAACCATTATACCTTCCTGGTTTTCGCACATCTGTGCGTGTAAGAGCTGGAGCTAGCATGTATTGAGATTGCTCTGGGTGGTGCGACCCGCTTCCTATAGCTAGTCGCAGTACAACCTCTCGAGGGTGGCCCTCGCTCTTTTGTGTATGGGTGATCTGCTTGACAGGACGATTGTGTACGGTGGGCATGCGGGGCCATGGGGGTCTGAAGAGGAAGAGAAGATCCCCTAGAATTTAGAGTTATAGATGGTTGTGAGCCTTCATGTGGGTGCTTAGAATCAAACCCGGGTCCTCTGGGAGAGCAGTCAGTGCTCCGAACCTCTGAGCCATCCCTCCAGCAACATGGCACACATTCCTACTTTCCTTTTGACTGGGGAGAACGCGATTTGTGGCAGTGACCTGAAATTTCCCAAAGTGAAAAACTGGAAAGCTGGTCTCTATAAAACTGGGTGTATTCTCTACAGTTTCTAACTCGTCCCCTACTCAATTATAAAAATGACTTCTGCACTAAAATATTCTCACACTTTTTTTTTTTGGTTTTTTAAACCGATCCCATATTGTTTGTCTCCAGTTATCACTATTTCTAAACATTTTTCTTATTTTTTTAAATTTTAATTATGTATATGTGTGTGGGTCTGTGCACCTGAGTCCTGGCACCTCTGAGGCTAGAGGTGTCAAATCTCCCTGGAACTAGAGTGACAGATAGTTGTGAGCCCCCCCCCCCCAAAGTGGGTGCTAGTAATCAAACTCACTCAGGTTCTCTGTACCCACTCTTAACTGCTGAACCCACGTTTTCCCTATTTATTTTTTAGCAGCTTTGCATGAAATTTCAATATACAACACGGTTATTTTCCCAGATGCTTTGCATTTTAAAGAGTAAATAAATCTATTTAATTTAGCTGCTTTCTCCAAAGGCTGGTTTCAGACTTAGAAATGAACGCGCTGTTGTTTGTTTACTTTTGAGTCTTTGTGGAAGATCAAATCCCGGGTGGCTAAGCTTGTGCTTTTATCACGGACTACATCCCTGGTCCCCCTGCTTTTTTTTTTTTTTTCCTCTTTTTTTAAAAATCTCCACTTCCGTGTTCTTTAAAGCCTTCATTCAGCTCCAGGATCTACTTTGGTGGAGCTGCCCAGCGGGGCTCTGGTTCATTATGCTGGGGATTATCTGATGAAAAGAACATTCCAGCTTTTTAAAAGTACTGTTTGTGTTTTTATTATTAGTCATAAAGCTAACCTTATTTTTTTTTTCCTGAGGAAATAAAGCAGGGTAGATTTGTGTTCATTTTTCCAGGCGGCTCTGAGGGGAAATTTTACTTCTACAATTACATCAGTGAGCTAATATTTTCAGATATTTATATTATTATATTTAGTATGTTAGGTTTAGAATAAATTGTTTTAATTTTATATTGTTTACTTATTGTTTGTTCATTTGTTTTGTTTTCTATTGAGAAGTGGTCTCTCTATGTAGCCCTGGCTGTTCTGGAACTCACTCTGTAGACCAGGCTCTTGAACTCACAGAGATCCACCTGCCTCTGATTCTTGAGTGCCAGGATTAAAGGTGTGAGTCACCTCACCTGGCAACTGTATTAGTTTTAAGTCGGTAACTTTTTCAAAAAGTTCGTAATCATCCGTACGACACTGTCCGGTCGATTTAATGAAAATACAAGAAATGTCCATGGTCTTCATTGTGACCATAGTACATTTCTATTTATAGAGACTCTCGAGGTTTACTAATGTGTCACCCCTGTTTGCTGCTGAGTCAGTTATCAATGTCGCCTTAGGCTTCTGTTTTCATTTCTAATTCCATTTAGATTAAAGGTATGTTATCCGGGCATGGTGACACACACACCCTTAGTCCCAGCTGTGAGTTCAAGACCTTTTACATAATGAGTTCCGGGTTAACTGGAACCTCACAGTGAAATCCTGTTTCAAAAAATTAATTAGTTAGTTTATCCCTGTGGTTTTGCAAAGCATATTCGGATGGAAAGGGTGTGGAATTCAGCCTTGGTCAGATAAGGATCCTGTTCAGTTGAGTGAATATGTTCTACTGTGGCTTGTGAGTCCAAGGAAACCTTAAAGGAACAGTAAGAAGAATGGAAATGTCTATGGGAAACCATGTGTGGGGGCTTCCCTTTGCCACTGGGTGGCTTACTTATAACAGCCTGAAATGTAGCCATACAATTGGTTATATAAGTTGTATTTACATTGATATCACGTGTATTTTTCAAGCCAAAACTTTCTGCATTCTTTTTTAAAAGATTTATTTTTACTTGTGTGTGTGTGTGTGTATCTGCACAGAGGCCAGAAAAAGATGTCAGATCCCCTTGAGCTAGAGTTACAGGCAGTTGTGTGTCACCTAACATGGGTACTGGGAATTGAACTCAGGTCCTCTGGAAGAGAAGGCAGCACTCTTAATCCCTGAGCTGTGTCTTGAATCCCATCCTTGTATACCTTTTTATTTTGTTTTTGTTCTTTTTGTTTTGCTTGTTTTTTTTTTAAGTTTTTTTTTTTTTTTAATCTTATTCACCATTGCTCTCTTTTGACACACCAGAAGAGGGCATCAGACCCCACTGCAGATGGTTGTGAGCCACCATGTGGTGGCTGGGCACTGAGCTCAGGACCTCTAGAAGAGTGGTCAGTGCTCTTAACCACTGAGCCATCTCTCTAGCCCTTGTTTGTTTGTTTTAAAACAGGGTTTCTCAGGCCAGGTGGTGGTGGCGCATGCCTTTAATTCCAGCACTTGGGAGGCAGAGGCAGGTGGATTTCTGAGTTTGAGGCCAGCCTGGTCTACAAAGTGAGTTCCAGGACAGCCTGGGCTACACAGAGAAACCCTGTCTTAAAACAAAACAAAACAAACAACAACAACAACAAAACAAACAAACAGGGTTTCTCTGTGTAGCCCAGGCTGTCCTGGAACTCACTCTGTAGCCCAGGCTGGCCTCAAATAAAGAGATACTTCTGCCTCTCCCTCTCGAGCGCTGAGATCAAAAGTGTGCACTGCCATCCCTAGCCATAAATAGATATATAAAACACATGAAAAATTAAAATTTGTTTTGCTTTTGTTTTAGTTATTTTGAGATAAGGTTTCTCTGTGTAACAGCCTTGGCTGTCCTGGAACCTGCTTTGTAAACCAGGCTGGCCTTGGTTGCACCACAACACCCGTAAAGAATTAAAATTCTTTTTTTTGTTGTTTTTTTTTGTTTTTTTTTGTTTTTTGTTTTTTGAGTCAGGGTTTCTCTGTATAGCCCTGGCTGTCCTGGAACTCACTTTGTAGACCAGGCTGGCCTCGAACTCAGAAATCCGCCTGCCTCTGCCTCCCGAGTGCTGGGATTAAAGGCGTGCACCACCATGCCTGGCCAGAAATATTAAAATTCTTAAGAAGGCTTTAATATCTATTGGAGGTGTGAGATAGCCTTGATGTGGGAAACAGGATGGAGAGATGGTGGCGAGACAGTGACGCCCATCCTTGGGGTAGTACCTTGCCCAGGCCTGCTGGAGTCACCTCCTCCTATTGGGCCTGGACCAGCTATGATCCTTTGGGCCCTGGTCTAGAAGAGGGAACGTGGGATCACACGGTTCTCTGCTCCATTTCCTGAAGAAAAGCATGTTGGGAGCCACCCACTGACCTAAGACTTTAGTAGTTGGAAAGGACTATTGAAACTGTTCGCCTGGTTTAACACTGACAGAAGGTGAGGGGACAAAGGGAGCTTAAATTAGAGGTAAGGAAGAGAGTCCAAAGAAGAAAAAGTGATCTTAAGTCATGGACCATTTAGCCAGCTCCGATGCCACAGCGGCCAGTCCCCAAAGGAAGTGGAGACTTCTGGAAAGATGCACACTGTTTAAGTGCAGAGTCTTTGAAAAAAAGAGGCAAAGAATTGTGTTAGCCAGCCTTGCCACCCAGAAGACAGAGAAGCCGTGGGAAAACAGAGAAGGTTAAATAAACTTTAGTATCGAAATACCTTTAGATGCTAAAGTGCTGGGGAGATCCCCTGAAGTGTTGTTGTCTTCAGAAAAGGCTGTGAAATAGAAATTGCTGTCTCCAATCCAGAAGTGGAGGAGCTGGGTCATTTAGTAAGACGTCCCTGAACCCCGGGAACTCCAAGCTGCAGAGACCATAGGGATTGGAGGGGCAGGGATTTGAAGCCAGGTCCAACATGAGCTTCCGGCTCTCGCCCAGCTCTCTGTTCTCACTCCAGTAGCTTCAGAGATGTGTGGGGCTTAGGGGTCCTTCTGACATAGGACTGTGTCTATAACCTCCCGGCATTTTTCTCTGCTCTCGGTGCCTAAGCTAACGAAGTTGTGCACAAAGTGAGCCCTGCTAGGCTTTAGCCCGGCTTGGCTTTGCCCCCGTAGACATGAACACGTTTCCCCTTTTTTTCTTTCTTTTTCTTTTTTTTTCTTCTCTCCCCCCTCCTCCCTGTGGTTTTCGAGACAGGGTTTCTCTCCGTCTGTAGCCTTGGCTGTCCTGAAACTCACTCTGTAGATCAGGTTGGCCTCAAACTCACCTTGCCTCTGCCTCAAGTGCTGGGATGAGAGGTGTTGCGCCGCCACCGCTTGCGGCAAACACGTTTCTATGTACCACTGCTTGCCTCTGAGTTACCTTAAGGAACTCTTTCCACTCCCTGGCTGTAAAATGGGACTGAAATGGTATTTATGTCAGAGGGGAATCGTGTGAATTATGTGACCTAGTGTGTAGAAACCATTCGAGGAATGCTGACTTGGCCATGCTTTCTTCTGTCCCCTCCCCCATCCTGTTTGTTTGTTTTGTTTTGTTAAACATAAAAGCTACACTTCTCATTTTAAAAGAGGTTTCAATCCCAGGGCCTCTTCTGTGGCAGCCTGTCCCAGCGGTGGGGTCTGACTCGCCCACCCCTGTCCTTTGTCGTTCAAGTATGACAGAGGAGGCACGCCCCCTTGGAATGGGGTTGCCTCCGTTAGATGCTGGCCAGCTTTTGAAGCCCAGGCACAATATCCCCCCCCCCGCCCCCCACAGATGGACAGATGAGGAGAGTGGGTAGTGAGAGTCTATCACAGCTGGTACTGCCCCTCCCAGAGCATCTCCTTCTGGGAAATATTGTACCATGAGCACCACTGTCCCAGAAACGGCAAGGCCATTAAGAATCACAAACCCTACTGTCCTCGCCGATGTGTGTCTTTCTTTAGGAGGCCCGAGACAGCTGTTTAACAGGGCTGCCACTGTCTTCTGTGAGTTTCTTTGCTTAGCAGGTTGTTTAACCGTTCGAATGGACAGGCCCTGCTGTTCTAGCAAAGCTTAATTGCAACACAGGATGTCGTTTTGGTTAAATTAGTATATTGGCCACTTCTGGGAAAGTGCCACTCGATATATTTACATATATGTAAAATCTATCTCCTAAGGTACTTAAGACTGAGAACTGAGCAGACGTGGAACAGAGACTGGCGAGCTGTAAGCAAGGGTCTGGATCGTTTAAATCTTGATTGAACTCAGTCCTTACAACTGTAAATCATTGACTCCTAAGTCAGTAGGATTATCTTCATTTTATTTTTTTTTTAATCATCTCATTTCATGCTTGTTGCATGGTGTGTGTGTGTGTATTTGTATGTGTGTTACACTCGGTATCAAAAAGGGTTATAGACCTGTTAGGTCAATACTCAACCACTGAGTTATCCCCAACCCTTAAAGATCCCTTTGAGAAACAGTGAGTGTCTTAGTTAGGGTTTTTACTACTGTGAACAGACTCCATGACCAAGGCAACTCTTATAAAAGACGACATTTAACTGGGGTTGGCTTACAGGTTCAGAGGTTCAGTCCATTATCATCAAGGTGGGAGCATGGCAGCATCCAGGCAGGCATGGTGCAGGAGGAGCTGAGAGCTCTACATCTTCATCTGCAGGCTGCTAGCAGAGTACTGGCTTCCAGGCAGCTAGGATGAGGGTCTTATAGCCCACACCCACAGTGACACACCTACTCCAAGAGGACCACACCTTCTAATAGTGCCATTCCCTGGGCCGAGCATGTGCAGACCATCACAGTGAGATACTTGGCAAGGTCCAGGTCGTGTTCCTTAGCACTAACTTCTCTTCTGTTTTGTGGTGCTGAGGTGAACTCAGAGCATCAGCACGTCTGCTCAAGCCTTCCGTCCACTAAGTAGCATCCATAGCTCCAGAATTAGGTATCCAAGGTAGTAGTGGGACCATGGGGCCTAACCACTGGTGTTAGATATAGAATCTCACTGTTTTAGCGCCCCTGCTGGGTATGGAACTAATTGAAAGAAAAATCATACCCAGCCAAACATGCTGTGTCTCAGCTCCTTATAGCCTAGCCCGTAGACAGTCATGGCTAGACCATGAATTTAGAAAACATGCGTGCTCAATTTTTCAGGGTGCTATGGTCAAGTGTTTGGATGGCTTTCTTGAGTACAGGAAAGAAGAAGGTATTTTCTCTTCCCCTTCACGTAAGTTGAACAAAAAGAACAGTCTTGGGCCCTCTACCTGACAGGATTTTATTGGTTTATTTTTTTATTACCATTATTCATTTTATGTCTGTGGATGTTTTGCCTGCATGTGTGTCTGGGCACTGTGTGCATGCAGTGCCCACAGAGGCCAGTAGAGGGCGCTGGAGTTCCTGGGACTGGAGTTACAGATGGTTGTGAGCAGCTGGGAACTGAACCTAGGTACTCTGGAAGAGTTGCTAATGCTCTTAACCACGGAGTCATCTCTCCAGCCCTGAATTTATTGGTTTCTTTTGTTTTGTTTTGTTTTTTCAATTTTAGGCTTTTTACTAATTGAGAAGGACTTTAGCTATTTTAACTTACAGAGGCCAGTAGCTTATGTACCTGAGATGTCATTGCCTCTTTTTTTAAAAGTCTATTTATTATTGTGTGTATTTGGCTATGGGTCATGTGCATACATGGAAGTTCAGAGGACAGTCTTGTGGAGTCAGTTATTTCCTTTCACCTTTATGTATGTGGGTTCCAAACTCCAGTCATCATGGCTGAGCTAGCCTGGGTCATCTAGCTACACACGGTATCATCACAGTGCCCTTGTAAATTAACAGGAGGAGGAGACTGGAACATGACAGCTGCTATCGTTAGAACAATCCCAGTGGCCACAAGTAGAAGGGAACCAGGAGTCTAGGAACACACATAGTGTCTAGAAGTTTTATTCAGCAAAACAACAGGGACCCCACCCCACCCCACCAAGCCTCCTGGAGGCAGATAGCCCTATTTACACCTTGATTATAGCTCAGTGAGATTTCACACAACGCCTGTAAAAGAAATGTACGTTTTAAGCCATTAAGCGTTATAACTTGTGGGCAGTAGTGGGAAGCTACTGCAGAACTACCTCAAAAGACTTCTTCCTTTTTTTTCTCTTAAGACTTACTTGTTTTATTTTATATGTAAATATGTTTGGTGTGCATGTATGTCTGGACCGTAGGTGTGCCTGTCAGAAGAGGGTATCAGATCCCCTGGAACTGGAGTTACAGAGGATTGAGAGCTATGTGTGGGTGCTCTGTAAGAACAAGAAGTGCTCTTAACTGCTGAGCCGTTTCTAGCCCCCCGACTACTATTTGAGTCCTCATTCTGCCTTGGGAAGGAGCCACAGCATTGATCAGTATACACTTGGGGGCTAAAGGTGGACTCAATGGAAAAGTACTGTCTTAGCACCCGAGATGTACAAAAATACATAAATAAAATAAATAAGGGCTATTATAACGGGACTTTTTGGACCCTCCAGAGGTATAGATAAATACAGAGACTTTTAGTATAGTTTAAAGCTTAGGCTTTTCGCTAAGGCAGTCTCCCAGCTAACTCATCTGACCTGAGCAGAGAAAGGTTCAGAGCCAACCATGTGGTCATCTGGTCAGTCTGTACTCTGTACTCTGTCTGTTCCCTCCATGTCTGTTCTCTGAATCTCCTGCTTCTGCCCTCTTTCTCCCAATGTGTCTTTGTCTGTCTGTCTGTCTGTCTGTCTGTCTGTCTGTCTGTCTCTGGGGCACCAGAAGTCTGTGCTGGTTGGTGCCTTCAATCACAGTTCTCCTTGTTTTGTGAGGCAGGGTCTCTCACTGAACTGGGAGCTCACCAATTTAAGAGTCTCTAACCAGCCAGCCCAAGGGGTCCTTTT
The DNA here is from genome assembly GCF_000001635.26 of Mus musculus. Classification (NCBI taxonomy): domain Eukaryota; kingdom Metazoa; phylum Chordata; class Mammalia; order Rodentia; family Muridae; genus Mus; species Mus musculus. Next base: position 91,609 of record NW_019168503.1, on the reverse strand, counting down.
ATCTCTTCTGCCTCCCTGGCATGGGGTTTGATCACAAGTGCTTGCTGCTGGGCCAGGCCTTCCTACCTGGATGCCCGGGGATCAAATCCAGGCTCCCACGCTTGTGCCTCGAGCACTCTACTGACTGAGTCACAGGAGCAACACTGTCACTACATTGTCACTTCTATCAAATACATTCTTGTTACGTATAGAGTCGCTGTTCAAGATGTCCAGAGACATCTTGCCCCGGTTATGGGGTATGGAGACATGTGGGAATCCAGTTAAGCAAGACTTGGTTAAGAGTTTGCTTCTTCTCGTGGCTAACTCTCGGGTTAGGTTTCCTTTGCTCTAACGAAGTGCACAGCATAATCAATTTATAAGGAACAAAGGTTTCCTTTGGCTCTCACTTTGGAGGGTTCACTTTGAGAGGCCCTGTCGCTTTGGGCTGGTGTTGAGGCACTTTGTGGTAGAGGGAAACACAGAGCCAGAGACTCATGTCATGGTCAGGAAGCAAGGGAGGGGACAGGGTGGCTCTGCTGTGTTTACCACCAGCTCCAGGTCCTGCTGACAGTGACTGCAATGGCTCCTCACTTGACCTTGCTCTTCCCTGGAGCAGCTCTGTGAGAACCAAGCCTGTGAGAACGGCACCAGCAGGGAACATTCAGCATTGCATCTCCATAGCAGAATGGGGCTCCTGACATATACCTGGTCAAGAAACTAGTTTTCGTAGGCATCCATCTGATGGGTATCTGTTCTGTCTCCCAACCATCATTAATAAACTAAAATTCATTGATACTGTCGGGGGGGGGGGGGAGGGGTTGGTTTTTTGTTTGTTTGTCTGTTTGTTTTGAGACAGGGTCTCACTATGCAGCCCTGGCTTGCCTGGAACTCACTACGTAGGCTAGGCTAGTTTCAAACTCAGTGGAATTCATCCGTCTCTGCCTCCTGGGTATTGGAGTTAAAGGCACAAACCACCACACCCAGCTGGGCATCTCTTGTTAATCCGAATTTTATTATTTCTTCTGGATGAACTGCTGCAATCACTTTGGTCCAGGCTTGCAATAACCCAGCCCCTAGACCAGGGCAGTGCCTGCCTTGTGGGTAAAACACAGAAGCCAGTGCTGAGCAATGGACAGAAATTTTGAACTGGCCACAGTGGCCCATACATGCAACTCAAGTGTCCCAAAAGCACACAAAGTACGGTAAAGGAAGCTGGTGACATTAATTTTGAAAACATCTTATACAGTCTAGTATGTCAAAAATGTAACCTTGTCTATTGTAGTCAATGTAACAGGTTTTTAATTTTTACATCCCCCCCCCCAACTCTTTGTAGGCTGGTATGTACTCTACACCCATAGCTGAAGATGAGGTTCTCAGTATTAACTTGAGTCTAACAGTTACTGTAGCAAGCAGGACAGGTGATCCCAGCTTCCCTTAGGGACTCTGTCTGCCTCTGCAGATAACCTCTTAGCTCTCAGCTGTGGTGGTCCGAGAGGGTAGGGCCAGTATTGTACTCTATGGAGGAACTCCTGCCCAACAACGGCAGGCTGGGTAGTCTCACACGGCAGGAGCATCTTCCACTGTGACAGGCAAGGCAGAAGAGGTGGAACATGGGGTGGCCTCCTGACAGCAGCCTGCTCCAACTGTCTCTGGATGACTGTCCCACTCCCAAGAGTAGGCCCATTACCTCATCCCACTAGAAATTAGGAGTCCCATCTCTTAAAGGTGCACCCATGGCTGACACCCTGCACTGTAGACACCACAGCATGAGCCTTTGGGAAACACTCAGACCATAGCCAAACCCTTAGCGATCCTGCCTGATGCCTTCGAATAGTCCTGTTTCTTCCCCCATCCTTTCTTTGAGTCAGGATCTCATATGGCCCAGGCTAGCTTTGAACGTGAAATGCTTTTGTCTTGTTTCCCAAGTACTGGGTTTTACAGGGATTTAACGCCACATCTCATAGGATATTGTATTTCGCTGAATTATATCGGCTACTCTGGGTGTATCACAGAAAACTGGTTCTGGTCTCGGATACTAATTTGCCTGGAGGTGGTAGGGTCAGGATGTAAAACCTGGCGCAGTAGAGCTTGAGAGAGGGTGGGGGTGGGGTAAGACCTCACAGTGAAGTGCCCCCCACAACCCCCATTCTGGGTCATTCTCTGCTCTCACTCGCTTCTCAGGAGCCACTGCCTTGGATTTTATAAATGCTTGAAATATAGTGACTATTACAGTCTTCCTCAGTTCCTTCTAAAACTGATGGGTTGTGTGCCGTCTTCTGTGCAACTGCTGTGTGGTAGACCCCCCTGCCCCGCCCCCCCCCCATATACCTACTATGTGGTGTGGCTTCCCATAGGCTAGTCGAGTGCTCCCACACTGAGCTATACCCCCAGTCATTTTAAGTGTTTTGGCTTCTCACTCGGTGGTACCCCAGGTTGGTCTCAAACTGGAGATCCTCCTGTCTCAGTGTTGGGATGGCTGGCGCATCCTACCCAGCTCTGGACGGTTTTCTCCATTCCGGGAAGTGAACGTGAGTCGAAATTTCTCCTCGAATGCAGAGACTGTGTGTGAGCTGAGAGGCCAGGATCTCGGAGGGACTGACAGGGTGATAATCAAGTGAGGCCGATAAGAAAATCCACTTCGCTTTGGACTGGTTCTCTGAAGGAAGCTGAGAGGACGGGAGAAGTCTACTGCAGCAGGTCGGGGTTTATCCGAGAGGTCGGGTGTACACGGAGACTTGAAGGATTTCAAGGCTCAGCTGACGGCACCGCACCATTCGCAGCAGCCCGTGGAATAGGGCAGGAGATGCAAAGGATGAGGGATCAGTACCGCCGTAGCATGTGAGCAGTGGAGGGGGCAGGATGGCTGGTTAGCTGGCCCTGCTGGATAGGCCTTGTATTTTTTTTCTGAGAAGTATTATTATTGTTTTGTTATTATTATTCCAAATGCCATAAGAATTATTATTATTATTATTATTATTATTCCAAATGCCATCAGGAAGTAACTAAGGGGAAGAGAATGATCGACTTAGCAGCATACCCCTCAGCCGCTCGCAGAACGTGGCGAGGATCCATGATGAAGCAACAGCAGCCTTCCATGGGAAGGTGATGTAGCTTAGAGGAGGGGGTGGTACTGGAGATGGAAGTGGCAGGTGGGTCTGAGAGTGGAGGGAGGAGGGGTGGAGCTTATAAACAGGAAGTAGTCGGTGGGCGGTAGGACTGTAACGCCTGGCATTCCTGTTTGGCAATTGGGTAGTTTTAGTTGACCTTTAGTAACCTCAGTGGAGACCGATGTCCGTTGTGATTAAGACTTGCTTTCATGTGGAGAAAGAGGAACACTCCTCCATTGTTGGTGGGATTGCAGGCTTGTACAACCACTCTGGAAATCAGTCTGGCGGTTCCTCAGAAAATTGGACATAGTACTACCGGAGGATCCAGCAATACCTCTCCTGGGCATATATCCAGAAGAAGCCCCAACTGGTAAGAAGGACACATGCTCCACTATGTTCATAGCAGCCTTATTTATAATAGCCAGAAACTGGAAAGAACCCAGATGCCCCTCAACAGAGGAATGGATACAGAAAATGTGGTACATCTACACAATGGAGTACTACTCAGCTATTAAAAAGAATGAATTTATGAAATTCCTATCCAAATGGATGGACCTGGAGAGCATCATCCTGAGTGAGGTAACACAATCACAAAGGAACTCACACAATATGTACTCACTGATAAGTGGATACTAGCCCAAAACCTAGGATACCCACGATATAAGATACAATTTCCTAAACACATGAAACTCAAGAAAAATGAAGACTGAAGTGTGGACACTATGCCCCTCCTTAGAAGTGGGAACAAAACACCCATGGAAGGAGTTACAGAAACAAAGTATGGAGCTGAGATGAAAGGATGGACCATGTAGAGACTGCCATATCCAGGGATCCACCCCATAATCAGCTTCCAAATGCTGACACCATTGCATACACTAGCAAGATTTTACTGAAAGGACCCAGATGTAGCTGTCTCTTGTGAGACTATGTCGGGGCCTAACAAACACAGAAGTGGATGCTCACAGTCAGCTAATGGATGGATCACAGGGCTCCCAATGGAGGAGCTAGAGAAAGTACCCAAGGAGCTAAAGGGATCTTCAACTCTATAGGTGGAACAACATTATGAACTAACCAGTACCCCTGAGCTCTTGACTCTAGCTGCATATGTATCAAAAGATGGCCTAGTCGGCCATCACTGGAAAGAGAGGCCCATTGGACACGCAGACTTTGTGTGCCCCGGTACAGGGGAATGCCAGGGCCAAAGGGGGGGAGTGGGTGGGTAGGGGAGTGGGGGTGGGTGGGTAAGGGGGACTTTTGGTATAGCATTGGAAATGTAAATGAGCTAAATACCTAATAAAAAAAAATGAAAAAAAAAAAAAAAAAAAAAAAAAAAAGACTTGCTTTCAGAGCCCAGATTTAGGGACAGGGTTGTCAACACAGGAGTGGCGTGGAGGCTGTAAGAATCACGCGGGGGAGATTTTGTAAGCCGGGAACTCCCGAGGCAGAGCTGAGTGAGTAGGTCAGGGTGAAGACAGGGGAGTCACAAGCAGGGCGCAGGGCGCAGGGCAGAGCAGGAAAGCCACATCGCAGATGCCGCTGACTGTTGAAAGGTGGGGTAATCAGCTGTGTCGTAAACTGTTGGTGAGTTGAGTAAGGCAGAACACAACCCCCATTGGGTTTAGCAATGTGTGTGGTAGGCAGCAGTAGTCGTAGAGTGTTTGTGGAGGAAGGATTTAGGGCACAGATGCCTGGGCCTCAGGTACACGCAGTGGGAAACCTCTGGTTACTGCCTGAGCCGTGGATGTTCTTGTCTCAGTTGACCTATCTCTCGCTCAACTGACATACAGGAAATCAGGACCTGGCTGTATCACTATAAGGTGCTCCTATGGGCCTCCTGCCTCCAGTTGCCTCTGCCTTGCCCAGACTGAGGCTGTATTTTACCCAGGATTCCATCTCTCTCCCCATCTCCTTTTAAGATGTTTGCTTCATTTGCAGTCTGCATCTGTGTGGGAATTTTGTCTGAACCCTGATGAAAACCATTTACCCATTTAAAAGCCTCACTTCCTCTCTTCTTTGTCCTTCTACACAATTCTTTTACTTATTTGATGTTTTCATCAGTCTTGCTGCATAGCCCAGGCTAGCCTCCACCTCCAAAGCGCTGAGGTTGCCTATGTGAGCCACCACAGCCAGAATTACTATTTTTGTTTGTCTTTGGAAACAAAACCTCCTGTAGCCCAGGCTACCTTTGAACTCCTGATCCTCCTGTCTCTGCCTACTGAATTCTGGGATTAGAAACATTCACCATCAGGAATGGCTAGCCTCACCTTTTTCGAAGGGTTTGTGTAGTTCTCACAGCCTGGGTTGGAGGTGAGCACAGCCCACCTTCCTCTCTTGGCAAGCTCCCCCGCCCCCAGCACCCCCCCCCCGCCCCCCTCACCCCCTACCCCCCACCCCGGTCTTCATTGTCTCCTCTGGTTGTCACCTTTCACACCACTGGTGTGTGGAGTATTTGTGGTTTGTTTTGGTTTGGGTTTTTTCCCTTTCAGTCCCATCACTTTGTTTTTCTCTTCATTACCTCTTGCAGCCTCCCAATTATACTAGTTGCCATGGAGACAGATGTACTCTGAGTGGATATTCCTTTAGGTGGAGAGATAGTAGCAGGAGATGGGTAAGCCTTGTTTTTCTGCAAATGTTTCCTAGTAACAGAAACAACTACTATAGACTATCATATAGAAACAGTTGTGGGAGAGTTACTTACTTTCTTAGGAAGGATTGGTTTTCTTTTTCCTCTCTTTTTAAAGATTATTTTTGTTTTGTTTTAAGTGTTTGAGTGCTTTGTATATACAAAATAAATATAAATAAAATGAAACACGTTAAATGGAACCAGAGAGCCTCCTTAGAGGCCTTCGTACTGTGAGAGTCCTAATGGGTTAGTTATTATGGATTTGTGGGGTACCTGAGTTGTGCCTAGATATATGGGCTCCCTTCAGTGTACCTGGACCCCGCTTTCCTTGCCGTGACCACACCAGGTGTGGCTGCCTGACCTTGACCTTTGCATCTTTCAGAACCCTGAGGAGAATAAACCTCCATTGACAACACTAGAGTGCCCTACTTTTTATGACTTCTTTTGGGTCAATCAAAAATAGGCTTCCATTGTATTTAAACAGTGCATTTTTGATCTTCACCCAGATTTTTAAACCCCTGAAGCAGAGACCAAGTCTAGGGGATACAGCATTAAGAGGTTGCTTACCACAGTGCTGATACTTTAAAAAAAGAAAACAAACTTCATGAGGCTGGGAGGGGTGGAGCCAAAGGCTACAAGTAGACTCAGTCTGATGTCATTATGTTGCAGCGCAGACACTAAGATTGATGGAGAGGAGGGTAAGTTTTAACTAATTTGGGTTATTTTCAGAGTGCCCTTGTAATGGCCAGAATCAGGGACATGGTGACTGTCGGGAGTGCATAGTTGATTCTGTAGCCTGAACACTTAATGTACGGAAAGCTTAAGTAATTAATTTGTAGATTCTCTTAATACTTTCATAGTGCATCATAGAAAAGATCATGGCAGATTCCCTCTAAGAGAGATAAAGAGGAAAATGTGAATTTTCACTTGTATCTCAGAGGTAACAGAATTTTGGCAACTAATGGTCATTTCAAGAAAAACAAACTTGGGGTCTGTGTGTGGTGGTGCATGCCTGTAATCCCAGCTGCTAGGGAGGATCAGACAGGAGGATTTAAAGTTCAAGGCTAGCCTGGACTACATGGAGAGAGACTCCGTCTCACTTAGCTCTCCATACACACACACAGAAAACAAGTTCCTGACTATGACCCTCTTATCCCCGATCCTTTCACTGCTGAGCTGAGATTCTGCATGCCGACAGATGTGGGAGAATCCAGGATTCATGCTTGTGTGTTGGGGGGACACAGGGCGGCTGTTTGAAATCTGATGATGGAGTTATAATCCAGTGTTTTACTTTCCCATTGCGTCTTTGTTGACCCTTAACTGCGTGTATACACACACCTCTGCCCTATGATGTAATCTGAGCCTAGCTTTTGCTCCATTCATATTTTTAAACGCTTCTTTTTGAGTTGTAGTTATTTTTATTTTGTATGTGTTTTGCCTATATGTATGGCCGTGTACCGCTTGCAATGCAGTTCCAGAAGAGGCCAGAAGAGGGCCTCTTAGGGGGGTCCAGATAGATCCCTTGGAACTGGATTTACAGATGGTTGTGAGGCACTGAGGGGTGCTGGGGGCGGAAGCTTGATCCTCTGCAAAGGCTGTCGGTGCTCTTAGCTTTGGAGCCCTCCCCCCAGCCTCCTGGGATTTCTTTAATTGCCTTTCATCAGTGAGCTAAGGATGCTAATGAGGCTCCAGGCAGGAGGCTGTGCAGGAGGAAGGTTGCTTCTGAATGGTTTCATAGGACACAGGAAGGCCACGGGTAGTGTTGGTCACTAAGCATCCTTTGCACGGATGGATGGTTGAGCCCTGTGCTGCTTTCCTTCGGCTGGGGGATGCCAAACTGAATTATTATTTCTTTTTTTGGTGGGGGTGTGGGGAGCCAGGCTCTTTCTATGTACCTTGGCTGTTCTGGAACTAACTATGTAGACCAGGCTGGCCTCAAACTCACACACAGATCCATGCACTGCATCCAGAGTGCAGAGATTAGAGGCATTCACCCCCCAGCGCACCAGGCTTGGATTCTGTCTTTTAAATGATACGCTTGAGAACGCATGCGCACTCTAGGGCATGGACTACTTACAGTGTCCCTTTCCGTACCCCCTCCCCAACCGCCAATCTCAAGTTGCAGGTTTTCATCGTTAATAAAACCCATTCTTAGTAAAAATCCAGTTTTCCTTCCTAAAAGGATGGACCTCGCTCGAGCCCCGCTTTCACTGAAACATTACCAATGCCTTAGGGCTGAGCACATACTCACGTGATTCATTAGCTATGTCTACATCCTAAGGATCACCTAATTGTTTCAGTATAAAGTTTAAAAAGAAATACCTTCTTAAAAATCATTCGTCCTCAAAAAAAAAAGTTAATTTAAGAGGGAGTGTCTGTATAAAGAACTCAGCTGGACACTAAACATATCCAAGATTTAACCAGCAGAGCTCTCGGGTGTGCCCGCGCCATTGATTTATAAACTCTTAGTGCTACCCCCATGGTTTCTCAATACTGGGTTTGGAAGCAGAAGTGGAAAGAAGTGCGGTGTCAGCCATGAGTTGCCATAGATACACTTGTCAACACGAGCTGTTAGCTCCGGCTGCCATGGCAACAGGAGATGGAGGGTGGGTGGGTGGGGTGGGGCTGAGGCCAGTCCTCAGGTCAGCCTCCCTCTGAGGTTGACTTGGGGCTGAGAAGGCTCCAAGGTCTCCCATCCTGTGGGCTGAGATTAAGAGTAAATTTGCTGTGCCCTGAGTGAATGCTACTTTATAAAGGGCATCCAGGGAGGCAGCCTCCGTCCGTGTGGAATCTGTCGCTGGGAATGTGGTCCCTAGAAGCCACAAGAAGGTCTTTCAGGATGAATTGTTTTTATTTGAAATTACAGTGTAGGGCTTGGATGGAATTTTGAAAGCTGCTGAGAAATAACCTTTGGGTATGTGGCTGTTATTTCTGTAGATAGGTTTCCGTCTAATGGTGGAGTACAAGGCCTGTGGGCTGTCTGTTTAGAAGGAATATAGGAGGTCAATTTTTGAGAAGCGATTAAAATACTTAAGAGCTTGTGTCACTGTAGGGATGGGGAATGTGCAAACCAAAGTGGTTGTGCATAAAGAAGGGCTTTAAAAATGTGAGGACAGGGCTGGAGAGATGGCTCAGTGGTTAAGAGCTCTGGCTGCTCTACCAGAGGTCCTGAGTTCAATTCCCAGCAACCACATGGTGGCTCACAACCATCTGTCATGGGATCTGAGGCCCCTCTTCTGGTGTGTCTGAAGACAGCGCCAATGTGCTCACATAAAATAAACAAATCTTTTTTCAAAAATGTTGAGTACATGCTCTTTGTAAGATATGACTCTTCAGTACCCAAAGGAGCCAGACAAGCCCACCAAGCAGTCAGTCACTGGAAGTAGCTCGTGTGCAAATGGAATCTAGCTGTCTCAAAGGTAGATTGACTAACTGCTCATACTTGGATTTTGGTTGCTGATTTGTATGGCCATTGATCTGGTTTTTGTTACCCAAGTTGTTAGGGTCACAGCTTAAGCCCTGTAGCCTGACTTACTAGGCTCTGCCATCCTCCTTCAGTGTGCCAACTAGACAGAGAAGTGACAGGGACAACCAGAGGAAGATGTACTCTGTGTGTTCACCTTGAGCAGAAGAGCAAATGAAGAGATCCAGTGGACCCCTCTCACCCCCCCAAACTCCACGCTCAGGGTCTTAGCTTGAAGCTTAGATTTAAATAGGAGACAGGAAGTGTGCATAACTGAGCAGGCTAGGACCAACCCTGCCCTCCTCCCCCTTGTCCCAGCCTCACTCTGAGCTTTATAACCTCTTTCCAGGAGGCCGGTTCCTGCTCAGGGTGGCACCAGCCTGGAGCCTTTTCTTCTTCCCAGCATGAGATTCCCACGGAAATTCCAGCTTCTCAGAGGCCATTGTTTGACTCCTCTGACAGTTTGATTTCTGATGGGGGCCTGTATCTGTAAGGATCCACTTCAGGTCCTCAGGCTTGGTGGCAAGCACCTTTACCCACTGAGCCGTATCACCATCCTTGCAAGAATGTTCTTACTACTTCAGAATGTAGCCCTCCGATAGAGTACTTCCTCACATGCACAGGCCCTGGGTTCAATACCTGGTGTACATACACACTACACACACTACACACAAGTTCACACACCCAGGCAACCAAGCAGAATACTAAAATAAGCAAACAGAAACAACGTTCTTAACCAGAGAGAGATCTAGATTTATATTTTCTTTTATATATGAATGTTTTAGCTGCATGCATGTGTATGTACCACATATGCTTTTGGTGCCCGTGGAGGTCATAAGAAGCCATCGGATCTCCCTGAACTGGAGTTACCCATGGTTGTAAAACCCCATGTGGGTGCTGGGAAGTGAACCTAGATTCTCAACACGTGCTCTTAAGCATTGGGAGTTTAAGCCTCCGCACTGAGAGTTTCTCTGCATTGCCAGTTATGTATTTTGAATGGAAAGCGAATTCCTAGTCTGTGAATTGTCTTACTTCTCTTAACTGCCTTTTTGCAGGCAGAAATTTCACAGGTTAGTGAGATCCGGCTTACCCACTGTTTTCTTCAATGGTTTATGGTTTTGATGTATCTAAAACACATTGCCAAATACATGGCCATATAAATACTTTCCACATCAGCCCCTCCATGCTTTTGTAATGAGGTGCCCAGTCGCTGAGGCATAACCTGTTAGAGGCTCTAGGCTTCTCTGTGAGAAACAGGCCTTGCAAGGATTTCTTGGAGTGCTCTGTTTCTTCCGATTCCCTTGGGTTCCATCAGCAGAAGTTTCTAGACGACAGGGCTGTGTTTTCATGGGCACAGTGTGCTTCCATCACTCTCTGATGTACCCAACAGCAGGCCTGCCCAGAACTTCATGGTAATGAGGGTTCCATGGTTCTGCATCCATTGTAGCGGCCATAGCAGCCAATGGGCACTTGAAATGGCCGGTGGAGCCAAGGACGTGCATTGTTTCAGTTAACTTAAACTTGAGTGGCTTGGTGTACCTTATAGCTGTGGCTGTAAACCGCACAGCAGTAGGAAATTCAGACAGATTAGAAAGACTCCTGGTCCACCGTGCTCACCTGTCTCCCTCAGTGCAGCCTTGATGAGCGTCTCTTAGACGGCAGGCAGAGTACTAGGTACCGGGAAAACGAGAGTGAAGCATGTAGTGAGGTTGAGTTCCCTGAAGGTCTTCAGATTCAAGTGACTTTCTGAAGGTCACAGGGCGTATCTTCTGATGGACCCATGCCGTGTCCCTCAGGAAGCCCCTTTGCTCCTGTCTCTTGGTATTCACCATTAGAAGGCGGCTCACCATGTATCATTACATGCCACCAACGTAAAGTATAGACTAGGAGGCCAGGGGCAGAGCGTTTGTGTGGGTGAACCCTTTGGTTCAGTCGTTAGCACCACAGAAGGGAAAATGGGGAGGGGATGTATGAACGAGTGGTCTGCTTTTGCTGGAAAGACAACACGTGCATGCATTTCTTGGCTCCCTTGGAACCAATCATTCACTCTCAGGAAAGGTTAAGCAAAGATGTATAAGGATCCTCCTACCTGTTAGATGCTGTAGAGGGGCGAGAAGAAGCCTCAGGGCATGGCACATGGGCGAAGTCACATACTTCTCCTGAAGGTGCCTTTATTATCAGATCAAGATTGCTGGAAAATGATATTCTTGGCATCACACAAAGTAACACCCGAACAAAGCAAAATTAACCCAGCAAGGCAAATTTCATTTTGTCAAAAGGATACAGCACGACCCTGTCTGGGTTAGCATGCACATGGGCCCTGGGGGAGGGCCATCCCCGTAATCTTGTGCTAATGTAGGTGGTGACCGTGTCTCATCTGATGCTGTGGGCTAGTTCATAATCTGTGTAAAGGAAATGAAGGAAAGGGGGAAAGGGTGGGCAGCTTGGGTCATCAAGTTCCTGGGAATGCAGCAGAGGCCTTTATGCAAACAGAAGTTTTACCAGGTAGGCAGCATTAAAGATATGAAGGTAGATAGATGGATGGATAGATAGATGGGTGGATAGATGGATGGATAGATGGATAGATAGATAGATAGATAGATAGATAGATAGATAGAGACTTATTGAATATTGATCTTTGGACTAACCACCCTTGATTAACCGTTTCTCACAAGATAATGTCCACGATGACTCGTCTGTTTGCTAATCATCAAAGTCATTTAATGTCCCTGCCAGAAGTGAAGTAAAGAGACCATGTGTCTCAATTTGACTATCAGACTACTGCAACAATGAACCCAAAGACATGAGATTTCCCTATGAATCTCAATGTTGGGGGAAGGAAAGGGCTCCAACTGGAGGAGACTTTATCTCCTGGAAAGTCATTTCACCCAGCTCTGACAACTCACCAGATCACCTCATAGAATGAAACTCAAGTTCAGACAGCGAGGGGTTAAGGGTGGATGGGACCACCCCGACTGGACCTAAGAGACAGATCTGAGGAATTCAACTAGTTCTCTTTGTCCCTCTCCCCATTGTAACCTTATTGAAGAAATCTTTTTTCTTTCTACTATATTTTAGACAGTTTTTAACAACTCATTTATTTGTGTGTGTATGCGTGTGTGTGCTTGCGCGTGCGTACGTTTATCTGCATCACGTGCATCCTGGTTCCCCCGTGGGCCAGAAGGTGGTGTGGATCTCCTGGTGCTGGAGTGGCTGTGAGCTGCCCCGTGTGAGTGCTGAGAATAGCCCGGTTCCTCCACAAGAGCCATAAGCTCCCTAACCACTGAACCATCACTCAGCCCCTCTCAGCTTTCTGGTTTTAATTTAACGATTTGAATTGGGTTACTGAGGGCAGAAGACAACTTGTAACCCTCAGGTTAGATAACAGTCTCAACCTTCCCCTCTTTCGCTGACCCTGCTATCTAAGGGGAGAGGTAGACCCTGGCTATGTATGATTCAAGGCCAAGCGTGTCTGAGTTGCCCTGACAGCCCAGTTGTGTCCAGTGACCACCTGACAGTCCATTGGAACTTGTGTGGACCCAACTCCCCCAGCAGGCCCTCCCCCAGTCCCTCCCCAGTCCCCTCCATCATCTCCAGATGAGCCTGCCCACCCGCACTCATGTTCATAACACCAGGCTTCTGAGTGTCTTGTGCCATCTTCCTTTACCTTACTCAAAATCCAGTTGCAAAATCTCCTCCTGCCCACAACTCACTTCTGGTTTTCCTCTTCCCTTTTCTCCGGTTATTCCTGCTGTCTTAGTTTTTAATTTCCGTTTGGACAGCAAATAGCGCTGAGGTCCCGAGAGCTCCATTTCTTTACTTCCATTGCGCTGACACACGCCCTCCCTCCGGAACTTAAGGATGTGAAAGTTTCCCGTGTGAAATACATCTCTATAAATCTGCCACCATGGTTCGTTTTTGGGGATTCCTTTGAAGGAATGTTGGAGCCTTGCAGGGCATAGATGTCTGAGATGGATGTTGCTGAAGCCATGTTAACCCCAGAAGAAGCAAATTGCTCTAACTAGTGAGAAGGCCCAGCAAGAAACATCTCAGAAACCTTACAAGGATAAACAACAGGGCTGGGACTGTAATGGGCTGTGGGTAACTACAGGAAGTGGATTGCTAACCAAGGGAATGTAGCAGATACGGTCCTGCATGCGGGGAGGGAGACCCATAGCTCTTAAATCCTTGAAGGGCAGAATTCAGTCAAGAGCCAGTTTAATAGAAGTTTATTTAGCTAAGATATGGTTAAGTTAGAATAGCTAAACAGCCTTCTAAAGAGGGGTTGTCATGCACTACCCCAAGACAGACAGCAGCCCATGGGTTCTGTGTAAGGATTTTGGCATTTTATGGATATGTATGAGGTGAGCGCTAATGCATCCAGGCCCTCTGGGCCTAAGTGCACAAGTGTCACAAGCCACTGGAAAGCCTTGCCAAGCAATGCCAGCAGGAGGAAGCCAGAGTCCTGCTGTCAGGGGTCAAGGCAGCTTGAATCACAGTCACAGCCTTTCCTCTTGATGGTCAGCTCTACTACCTCATACCCAGCTGCTAGCCCTTTAATTTACCTTCCTCTGTGTTCCCAACCTCCCTGTTCTAACCCTACCATCTTAACATTTATTTTATTTAAACATGTGTTTTTACTGTAATTTAATTACCTTCAAGACAGAGCTCTATCATGTATAAGGAGTCGAGAGTCCTCGTTCTTGGATGGTTAGTGCAGTGTTTGTTTATCCTGCTGAGATACTTAGAGCAACCATCTCATACTTGTTAACCTGGTGGGTTAAACATACCACTGGATTCCCTCTGGCTTAGAATCCATATTTGCTGATATTACTCTGTCCCTGCCAAAGATCTCCTCTACCTGGGCAGAAGGGACCCACGGGTAAATTTGTTTCTCTCTTCATATTTAGTAATTCTTTCTTGACTCATTTTTACTTTGAGCTTCATTTCTCTTTCTCTGTTTTGGTTTTAAAAAGCTGTATTATGTAGCCCAGGCTGGCCTTGGGTTTCCGATATAGCCTTTGAACTCCCGGTCCGACATCCTCTCTCCCTTCCAAGTGCTAGGGTGACTGGTATGTCACTGTGCTTGGCTTCACATCTGGTTTCAAACACAGGCTTTATTTTTTATTTAAGGAAGAGTAGCAGTCATAGTGAGAATCCGTACTTTAAATCTCTCAACTATGTAATTAAGCTATATTTAATCAGAGCGGTGGGCCACCTCAATGCTTGGTGGTAGGACCACAAGTGGCATCTTGCTGAAAAGAAAACTTTTAATAAGCTGGACTGAGAATTTTTATTTCTTCAGCAGCATGGGTTCTCTAACATGTAGTGAAGACAAGGAAACTGAGGCTTACTGTTTCAGTCCTCAGTGTATGGTGATGACTGGGTGCTTCTGTAGAGACGTGCTGTGGCTGCCATGTTTGGAAGTCTGTCTTGGAAGCTTTCTTCCCGCCTTTCTCATTCTTTCCCTTTTCTTCCTTTTCTTCGTCTGCAGGTGTGTTGTCTCTTTTTCTTTTTAGTTATGGTAGCAGCCCTTGTTTAAGAAAACTTGGTTCCTGACTAAGAGGAATGTGTAAATAATTTATAAATTGGTGTTCTCTGTAGTCATCTTGATATTTACACATGAAGCTTTCAAGAGACAGGAGAGGGGACTGACGAGATGGCTCAGTGGTTGCGAGCACTTGCTTGTCTTACAGAGGACTTAGGCTCAGTTCCCAGCACCCACCTCAGGCACGACTCTCAAGCATCCGTGATCCTAAGGGAATCTGCTGACCACTGCAGGCACGCATGTGGTGAACATACATACATGCCTGCAGGCAAAACACTCATGCATATAAAGGAAAATAACAAAATCTAAACCAAGGAAAAGAAACGGGGTATAGGGAGACACCTAACGTTGTTCTCTAACCACGAGGATATCAGGAACCTCTTACCAGTCACAATATCACATGGTACAGGAATGTTCAATTATCCCCTTGTATTTACCACAACACAAGTGGGGTTTTTTTAGCTATTGTGCACTTAATTAGTGTGCTTTTCACTGTCGCTAACAATGTCCTGGTAAATATGTTCCTCTAAATTTTGTTCATATTTGTAAAACCTAAGACTTATTTTATTTTACAGCTGAATAGCAGCTTGATAGTTTGGGGTTACTTAATGACTAATTATTATGTGAGAAATAGTAATTTCTAAAAATTTGAGTCTCTCTGCTCACCAGTCAGATTAAAAACATGTTCAGTTCCAGTGTTGAAATGGGGTTTCCCCCTCTTGTAAAGATTTCTGGATGTTTGTTAAAAATGTCAAATAGTTTACTTTTCGCTGTTAGACTTTGGGACATTCTTGCGGCTTCTAACTTTTTTCCTCTGAAGGGTTTAGAAGGTTGTATCTAAGCACAATTTTGTGCCAAGGAGGGAAAAGCCAGACTGAGCCAGGGAGGGCGCAGACACTGGAGAAAGCAGGGGCCGTAGGCCACGGACTGGTAATCTCGCCCAAAGCCTTCTCTCTGGGCTTTAAACATGAAGAGATGATGGGTGGCCTCCTGTTCCTGGGATGGTTCAGACGCACAGTCTATGTTGGGCAGAGTGAAGTACAGTGTAGCCTTTCAAGATATTTTAAATTTCAGAGTTTATAATTAGGAAACACTGTGTGAGTTCTTTATACAATTTTACCCAGACCATATCCATCTGTATTAGTGGTGCATTTCTTTCTCCTGTTTTATTTTTTCCTTTACTTTTCTAAAAAAAGGAAGGGAGGGAAGGGAGAAGGGAGGGAGGGAGGGTGGGACTTGGAAGGAAGGAAAAAAGGAAAAAAGGAAAGACAGACAGACGGAAGGAAGGAAGGAAGGAAGGAAGGAAGGAAGGAAGGAAGGAAGGAAGATAGATCCCACTATGAGCCCAGGCTGGAATTCAAAATGTAGACCAGGACGACCTTGAACTCTGAGTGCTGGGATTAAAGGTGCATGCCCCATGTCCCTTTGATATCTACCTGAAGGCCCGCCCCTACGCTCTGCCTCTGAAAGTCTCCAGGGTGACAGTTATAAAGTCAGCTCCGAACAGTGAGGTTTTGGCATCTCTCCCTTTGTACTGTTGCCTCAGTGACTTCTGATCTGCCTAGCCAGGAGATGACTCGTGAAGCCTTTCCTTTCTTTTCTTGTTGTCTTGAGACAGCGACTCCCTGTGTGGCCCACCTCCAGCTCGAGATCCCCTCACCTTCGCATCGCAACTGCTGGAGTGACAAGCACGTGCCACCCCTCCCATTTTTGAACATGTCACCCAGTATGAGTTGGTTGGTGAGCAAATATTTATATATAACCATCAACTCTGCCAGGCCTTGAGTGTGAAAGGCAGTGTCAAGGCCTTTGCTGAGAGGATTTATTTCAGCTTCCAGCTTTCTGGCCACACTCCATTGTTGGGGGAAGTCAGGGCAGGAACAGGCTAAGAACTTGGAGGCAGTGGCTCTCCCCTGCTGTAGCTTACAGTCCCACAGAAGGGAAATAACGAAACCTTGTCTGCCAACTGACTAAGTGATTGCTGTTAGGGAGCTGCATTGGTAGGGGAGACAGTGCAGAGTAGGGCAGAATAAAGGCAAGGGCTCCCAAAAGGCCTCTTTAAGGAAGGAAAGTTTGTCCAGGGATGCGCAGAGTTCATTTTGGATGCCAGCTACTGTACATTGTGCCTGTGACCTGCAAGTAGAATGCTCTGAATCTGCTTTCTACAGCCAGAGACTACGTGGACTAACATGAAAGGTGGGAGCCCATTTACACCCTCAGCAATGCTTATCAACACTGTTTCAGAATAACAAGGAGATGGTTGGGAGGTTCATGAACACACACACATACACACACACACAAATACACACATATACACACACATACACACACACACATACACACACACATAAACACACATACACACACACATACACACACACACACAAATACACACATATACACACACATACACACACACATAAACACACACACATACACACACACACAAATACACACATACACACACACATACACACACACATACACACACACATAAACACACACACATACACACATACACACATACACACATACACACACACATACACACACACACAAATACACACATATACACACACACACATAAACATACACACATACACACACATACACACACACATACACACACACAAATACACACATATACACACACATATACACATAAACACACACACATACACACATACAAACACACAAATACACACATATACACACACACATACACACACATATACACACATACACACACAAATACACATACACACACTCACATATACACATACACACACACAAATACACACACATACACAAATACACACACACACACACAGTGGGGAGAGGTAATGAGTAAGGTGAAAGGATTCTGGCTAGCCTGATTTGATCATTGCATACTGTGTATTGAAACTATACATTGTGTAGCAAGAATATGTCCAGTCCTTATGTTGCAGTGAGATAAAACAGTGTTTTCCCTTAAGGAAAAGAATCTTAAATAGCCTCCAGGACAGTAAGCTACATAAAATGGGGAAGTTGTCAAGCTAGGACATAGACTTACTTCCAACAATGTGAAGTAGTAGGGGGGGGGGGTCAGTGCACAATGGGGAGCCTGAGGGAGGACAAGCCCTGTCTTAGTCAGTTCTTCTATTGCTGAAAGGATTTATTTCAGCTTCCAGCTTTCTGCTCACATTCCATTGCTGAGGGAAGTCAGGGCAGGAACTCCAGCAGGTCAGGAACCTGGAGGCAGGAGCTGATGCACAGGCCATGGAGGGATGCTGCTCACTGGCTTGTTCTCCATGGCTTGCTCAGCCTGCTTTCTTATAGCACCCAGGACACCAGCCCAGGGGTGGACCACCCCACATCAGTCATCAAATTTAAGACATGCACCACAGGCCTATCTGTTGGGCACATTTCCTCATTCCAAGCTATATTCTAGCTTGTCTCGGATGGGTATGAAAACCACCCTTCTTAGCTAGGATTTGTTCTCTGAGGAGTAGTTCAGTACAGAAAACCCACCTGTGGTGTGATATACAGTTAAGTATGTTTAACCATATGAGCTTAGAACCCTAGCGACCATCACAGATAGAAATATGCTTCTGAGTTATTTAATCCCTTGAGATGCTTCTCTGCCAGAGAGTGACTCAGATCCATTAGACCCAGCACAGAGGCAATCGACTGCACTTTGGTGCTTTCCCATGGCTGTCGATCTCTCCTGCTAATCCAGCACCTTTCCCTCGTCACTTAAGGATCATTGTCCCACACAGCATTCTGCACTTGCACGCTTGCTTGTCCTCTGTACAATTCAGAATGATTCTAGGAATGTCGCTTGGGTTGGAATGCCTGTTCTGGGCTGAGAGAGGAAGGAAAGTGGGTTTCAATGCTGAATGGCTGTGCTGGCTTTCCATCCGAGGGTAGTGTCTGTCCCACGGACGCTGGGTGAAGAAAAGAACGGATCTATTCTACAGATACTCACCAACGCCGCCGTTTGCCGGAAGCTCAGTGTTGGAAGAAGTCAGTGAAGGAAACAAAAAGCCCCCATGCTGCCTCCAGAACCCGCTGGAGCAGGGAAGTGCGGGGAGGGGGGGGGGATTGGTGCTGCCTCGGGTACCCTGGGAACAATCCCTTCAAGATGGTGGATGCACGCAGTGGAGAAGGAAGGGGTGGACATCTGCTTTGGAAAATAATTTGGTTCTGTGCTCTAGGCCCTGTAGGGTTTCAGAAGTTTATCACAACAGGTGGAAAAAAAAAAAAAAGACAGAGCTCCGTTGATACCAGTTGAGTTGAAAACTGAAAGGTTTACCATTCAAATTTACTATTTTCATTCCAACGTTTTTTCCCAAATTCACAGAAATCACCTAAAGTTTGCCTCCACCTCAGCCTGGGTTGTCAGTGTCAAAAACATCCTTTCTAGAATGTCCTAAATAAGCGAATGAATTGATATACTTTCTTCATAATGTAAACAGTGTACGGTATATAGCATACCACACTGCAACTTCCTCCTAACTGTATGTAGAGCGCGTTCGATGAATTAATCCCCCTTTAAAAGCAGCCACAGAGTCATCCATTGAGCACATATCACGATGTATATGGTGACCTTTTGATGAGCAAGTAGGTTGTGGGATGGTCTTTCAGCACTGCCAGAATGAATGGCTGAACTTGTTACTTTGCGTATGTGCAATTACATCTACATAAAGCCACACAGACGTGTGTGCAGTGCGGGGGGGGGGGGGGTCTTTAACCTGTCCCCATGCGGGGCGCGTATATGAGGTTTATCATATCCCTACCAGGAACTTGGGAGCGCAGCTGGCATCAGGTTCTTGATGATGTCTCAGTTTTCGGTGGCGTTTTTAAAAAGTAAATGTTTAGAGAAAGAAGCCAGACTAGAACTCAGCTTTTTAAATCATACACACCGCTGAAGGGTATATTTTAAAAATATAAGAGCAATATTATACAGATTGAGATTGTGTTTATATATTTAGTAGTGTGTGCATGTGTGTGCCTATAGGAATGCCACATAGGTATGGGTACCTGTAGCGGACAAAAGAGGGTGTCAGGTCCCTTGGAGTGGAGTTATAGGCAGTTGTGAGATATCTGTCATGGATGCCAGGGAACCAACTTGGGTCCACAGCAAGAGCTTTTGAATGCTAAGCTATTGTTCAAGCCCCATTGTGGGCTTCAGGGTTTTTGTTTGAGTTTTAGATGTTTAAATTGTATTAATTGTAATTGTATTAATTTAATTGTATGAGTGCTTTGCCTGCATGTATGTGCACCATGTGCCTGTGTGATACACAAGAAGGTCAGAAAAGGACACGGGATTCTCTGGAAACGAAGTTGCAGATGGCTATGAGCAGCCACATGGGTGCTGGGAACCTAACCCTGGTCTTCTACAAGAATAGCAAGCGCTTTTAACTGCTGGGCCGTCTCCTCTCCTACAGCCATGCTCTCCCCCATTGTGCATTTGTGAATTTTTGATGGAGGATACACTGTTTCTGTATCCCATGCTGAAGTCAGACTTACCATGTTGCCCGGCCTGACCTGGACTCCCCTTCTTGGCTGAGTGCTGGTGTTATTGCACCACAGTGCCCAGGCGGAAAGTGAACATTTCTTTGTTGTTGTCTTGGTTTTGAGTTTTTATTGGTGGTGCTGTTCTTGTTGCTATGGAGACAAGGTCTCACTGAGGATCTCTGGCTAGTCTGGATTTTGCTATGTAGACTAATCTGGCTTGGAAGACACAGAGATCTACCTGCCTCTGCCTCTGGAGTACTGAGTCAAATGTTATACTTTATATCTTTAAGCATACAGGGTAAATGTGTTTCTGAGCCACTCGGTGTACTTAGGTGGCCTACTAAGAGTGAGACCTTTGTTCTATAGTTCTGTCTGTTATTGAGGCCAATTGAAATACATCAGCATATACAACTGAGTTGACAGAAAGGGCCTGAGACTACTAACCTTCAAAGTCCTGCATACAAGGTTAGTCCTTTGGCTGGTGTCTTAGTTACTTTCCTTTTTTTTTTTAATATTTATTTAATGTATGTGAGTACACTGTAGCTGTACAGATGGTTGTGAGCCTTCATGTGGTTGTTGGAAATTGAACTCAGGACCTCTGTTCGCTCCGATCAATCCCACTTGCTCCGATGGGCCCCCCACTTGCTCAGTCCCTGCTTGCTCTGGCCCAAAGATTTATTTATTATTATAAATAAGTATACTGTAGCTGTCTTCAGACACACCAGAAGAAGGCATCAGATCTCATTACAGATGGTTGGGAGCCACCATGTGGTTGCTGGGAATCGAACTCAGGACCTCTGGAAGAGCAGTCAGTGCTCTCCGCTGAGCCATCTCCTTAGCCCCTTAGTTACTTTTCTATTGCTGTGATGAAACACCATGACCAACAGCATGCCCTACCAGGCACAAACGCAAGGAAGCATCCTAGAAGAAAACGTTTACCTGACTTAGAGTTCCAGAGAGAGTCCATTGTGTAAGGAGGCATGCAGCAAAAAGCTAAGAGCGCACATCTTCACAGGAAAGCACAAAGCAGAGAGAGCAAATGGGAAGTTGAGGAAAGCTTTAAACATTCACAGCCCACCTCCAGGATGCATTCCTTCAGCAAGGCTGCGCCTTGTAAACCTCTTAACTGGGGACCAAAGTTTTAAATACCTGAGTCCATGAGGGACATTTTGCATTCAAACTACCACAACTGGCAACGTGAAACTTGGGTTTGGGGAAAGTCTCCGCTACCCCCTGATGAGAGTGGTTCTCTGCGCCTTCACTGTTTGAACCAAGACATGAGTTGATAATGAACACTTGCTCTCCTAATGAAAGTGTGGGTCTTGTGTTTGTGCCTGGAGAGTGCATGTAACTGACCAGCTTGAGTAAAAACCATAGGTAGTGGCATTTCCTGACCTATGAATGACATCTCTCGTGTGTGGCTGAAGGCATGGCGTGTGTACTTGACGAGGCCACTTGGAGGGCCCCCACGGCCCTTTACCCTCTGCTGGTTTTCCTTCCTATGTTTATTGCTGTAGTCAATCAATGGGGTGAATATTACTGAATGCTAAGTTCTGCAAGGCCTCCCTGTGAGTAGCTGGACCCAGGCTGCTCATGAGGGCTCGGGACAGCCGATGCTGCTAAGATATTCTGTCTGTTTGCCATATTAACGCCTGGTGACCCACTTGTTCCAACCATGTTATTGACTTTTAGCTCTGTGTCTTGACTTGCAGCCTGTTGTGTGATACATTGTCTTGCAAATTCCCGAAAAGCGATTCAGCATTTACCGCTGAGTGATGGGGAGAGAGCAGAGTGTGCCCAGGTCTCAGCACATCTAAGCTCATCTCAGTTGTACACTTACAGAGTCTACCACTGGCTGCTCGGTTGTCAGTGTTTGCACTTGGGCTTATAACTGTATTCAGTTTTCTGTGATTTGGGTTATTAAGCAAATAGATTTACATAACTCCTTTTGTATTCCCAGCCTTAGAATTTTAGTTAAATAATCTGATTTTCCAGTTATGGTTTGATTCTGAAGTTTCTCTGCAAATCCACAGTTGTAGGAACGTCACATTTTGGCCCCCTGGTCTCCATGTACACCCATTTTCAGGACAACAGTGTTTTGCCTTGACCCAGCATAAGGCTCAAAGCCTGGAATAAGATTGGTATGTGATGATGTTGCATTAGCAACCTGTTTAACATTTTTAAGATATTGAACTAGAAAGTCAATAGCGTTTGTTAAAGCTGCTGTCCCTGAAAGAATGAAGACAGTGCTAAAACATCAGTTCTCAACCTGTGGGTCGTCATCCCCCTGGGGGTTAAGTAACTCTGTCCCAGGGGTTACATGTTAGAGATCCTGCGTATCGGATGTTGCGTTGCGATTCACGACAGTAGCAAAATTACAGTTAGGAAGTTGCAATGAAATCATTTTATGGTTGGGACTCACCACAACATGAGGAAGTGTATTAAAGGGTTGCCTCATTAGGAACGTTGAGAACTACTGTTCTAAAGAGTTTGAGGGTTGGAGAGATGGCTCAGCAATCAAGAACAATGTCTGGGGCTAGCAAGGTGGCTTAGTGGTTAAGAGCACTGGCTGCCCTTCCAGAGGTCCTGAGTTCAATTCCCAGCAACCACATGGTGGCTCCCAACCATCTGTAATGTGATCTGATGCCCTCTTCTGGTGTGTCTGGAGAAAGTGACAATGTACTCACATAAAATAAAAAATATAATAAAATAAAAAACAGTATAAAAAAAAAAAAAAAAAAAGGAACACTGTCTGGTCTTCCAGAAGACTCAGGTGTGATTCCCAGCAACCACATAGTGACTTACTACTATCTATAATTCCAGTTCTATCCATATCCTCTCTGGCCTCCACAGACCACAGATACTGCATGCACCTGGTGCACAGACATACATGCACGTAGACTACCCATACACATAGAGTGAAAATAAAGGTTAAAAACAACAGAGATGCTATCTTACCCTTTCATGTTGTTGTTGTTGTTGTTTTAATTTATGTTGAGGATTGATCCTCTGGTCTCATACATGCTACCTGTTACTCTACCACTAAGCTACATTCATGACCCTAAGAATTTCCATGTTTTGTCATCTCTCAGTCTTTTGGTAAAGGTCAGATGAGGAGGTTATGTTTTCAGTAGTCAAGAGCAACGGTTTTGGATGCTCAGCCATCCGCTAGCTTGGTTTTGCAGGTTGTTGGCTACGTTTCTTATTGCTGAGATCAAACGCCGGGCAAGAAGCTCACTAACAAAAGGGTTTATTTTAGTTGATGGGGAGACATCCCATTATAGCAGGGAAGGCACAGGAGCACGATGGAGGATGGGGGAGGGAGACGAATGAGAGAGAATGAGAATTACTGATGCCCAACACTTTCTCCTTTTTATTCAGTTTGAGGACCCCAGTTCATATTGTGGGTCTTCAGAGTCGGCCTTCCCTCTTCCATTCTGGAGATGTCACCATAGACACACTCAGAATCTTGTACCCAGTGTGATTCGGAATGTAGTCAGTGAAGATTAATCATAGCAGTTAGCAGTGAGTGACACTGTGGCGGCCACCACTTCCAGGGTTTTACACATGTTACCTCATGGTTTTCACAACAGACTTATTGGGTAGCCACTCTACTCTTGGTTCCACTTCTGACCTCAAGGTGACTGTCCCCAGTATTAAGTGACTTGCTAGACTATGACAGGATAGGGTTTGAGTTCAAGTCTTCCTTGCTTACCAGCTGAACCATTAGCCAACAGTCTTTCCTGAGCCATACACGTGTTAATATCTCACAGGTACTGCAGGAAACTGGTTAGACGTAGACTCATGTGTTTCTTTATTCTTTAATGTAACAATGATCTAATGGCCATGTCCAGAATCATATTTGGGAGTTCTGTAAAACACAAAATGGAGAATGTTACCCCCAGAACCCATTATTCTTTGGTTAAAATTCAAATGTCTTTTCTTCTGGGTTCCCTACGATCCAGACTTACTCATTACAGCCAAGTTGACTTGCCTACTGTTTGCAAACATATAACTCCCCCTGTGCACACACTATCCCTTCCGTTTCAGACCATCCCTCACTCAACAGCATAATTCCTCTTCATCCTTCAGATCTGAGTTGAAAAAGCCTTTCTTCCAGGAAGCCTTCCCTGAACTTTCTGAACAAGGTCGTGTCCTTGGCTCTGTGTTGCTATAGCCCTCAACTTTTTGATTACCCAGACGTTTATCTCCCTGTGTGATAGGGAATTGTATATTTTTCTCAGTTCTTCTGCAGGCTCTGTGAAACAGGGGGTAAAGGCTATCTGGTTCACCTGGCCACAATGGAAAGATGCCTAAGTGAAGGTTAAATACTGTTTCAAAGCAAGACAGTCTGTGCTCATTTGGATCTCGAGGTATACAGGCAACAAATGGTTCACTGTCATAGACAGGGCTCTGTGCACATGTGACGAGGAGGAGTCCCCAGCCAATCATAGAAAGGAAATTCTTTTAAAGTCTTTATGAAGCAGGTACCAACACATTCATGAGTTTAAATTAGGTGTCTGCAGGCAAATTCATCTCTTAAAGTCCAAACTCAGAGAAACTAAAGTCCTGAGCTTTCAAGTCCCAGCAATACACATGGACCTAAACACTTTTTTCTTTAGGGCCACAAGGAGTCCACCTGTCAACTGTTAACTCTATTCAAAGAAAATTTGCTTTAGACAAGATTAAGAACTTTAAAATATTTAGGGAATAATTCATACCCTTTATATCTTGCTAACAAGTTTAAATGCAATCAGTTTGGGATCATAAGAGTACTCTTTTCTTAAATAATCTATTGTTTTAATATGTCTTTTGAAAGAACACTGTTTTGAAGATGATAAAGGTTTAATATGATGCTTAAGGTGATCAGATCTAAAAACATGCATACAATCAATTCTAAACAAGTCTGTATTTATATATTTATTCATAAACATATATGTGTGTGTGTGTGTGTGTGTGTAACAATAATAATTAAAAAGAGGCCATGAATTTGAGAGGGGGCCATAGGAGGTGTTGGTGGGGGAATTTATGAAATTAACATTTTAATTAAAAATTGCTACTTAAGTCTATACTTGTATAGCTGTTAAAAATAAGTCAAGTCCATATTACCCTTAGAGTGATTATTAGGACCTGTGGATATAAGGAATACTGAAAACCCAGTATTAGAATGAAAATTATGGGGCAAGAAGAAAAAGGTTTTAAATTGCTTTTGTATCCTTCCATCCAAAAATGCTAAATAAATTTAGGATCTAGGGCTTTTCCACAGACACAAAGCTTACATCTTACTCTGTTGTATGTGTCTAAATAGATTCACCGAAATTGAGGACATTCAAATGAAACAAAACCCAGAATACTCAAAACAGAAACTTAAAAATAGAAAAACAAACAAAAACATCCAAGCCCATTCATGTATCTATGTTTTCAGGTTAAAAAAATAGCAATTTTTGAATATTAAATAACCAGGAAATGGAGAATCTAACAAAAAAGGAGGAAGAATGGATATGATCATATGTCATGGTATCCACGTTCAAAGAGTATTTTTTTAACTACAAGAAAAGTCAAACACTGTTGGAGCCTTATGGGACTCAGGCTCGGAGCGTTTGGGGTGGGGGTGGGGGCTGAAGATCCCTGTTCATCCAGGGTTTTGTGGACCAGGTGAGCACTGTGCAGTGTTCCCTGCTAGCATCCCTAGCTTCTACAGGAACCCAACTACATCCTCCATCCCGAATCCCAAGACAAAATTAACAAAATGGCTTTAGCCAGCTGTGCCACCCAAATGGTATTTGAGGGCGAGAAGTCTCTTAGTTCCAAAGCTGCTCACCATTGTATCCCACAATTCTTGATATAAGGGGGAAAAAGTGAAATCTTGTTTCTGGTCTGGGACGGATTCCACCAAGTGACTCAGTCTTCTTACAAAAAAAAAAAACAAAAACAAAAAGGAAAAGCTTTTTTGCCTATGAGGTCAGGATTAATTAGTCACTACCGTTTGGGAGTGTGCTGTGTTTACTGAGTTATGAGAGAGAAATTCACTGGTAAATTCGTGACCAAAAGGGGACTTCCTCACTCTGTAGAATTCCGCTCGCTCTCCCGGGAAGAGCAGGAATCCTGTCTCCTGTTCCAGTCTCGCCTTTCCTTCTGCTCTGAGGAATGGGTGTATTCTCCGTACGTACGTACTTACGTGCGTACGTATGCCATACCCCCTTTGAATTCTCTCGACCTAAAGGGAATGCCGAAGGAGCCCCCACTACCAGTGAGGAAAGTTGGGGGAAAGGGTCTGGGTTAAGCATTAATCCAAGAATCAGTGTGCAGCCGGGGAGAAGGTCACACTGGGTAAATAATCAGCTGTACCTGGGCTGAGCTGCCTTTTCCACTGCCAAACACAAACCTTCCGGTTACTAGGCAACGGCCGTGACTCGCACCCTGAATACTTCACTACAATGAAATGTCCAGCCCCCACATTTCCAGGAAATGCCCTTCTTTTAAGTCACTGGGGACCTGGGCGAACAGTCACTCAGGGTATCAGGTACCTTAGCCTGCCACTTGTCAGTGCCTGAGGGATGTAAGCTTAGGACAAACACAGATGTGCTGACCTGACCGTGAGAAGGAAGAGCGGAGTGGGGAAAAGCTGTACAGTGAATCACCTCCTTCACAGAATGACCCACGGGAGATGAAATCCATTGCCTTTAGAGAGGGAAAAGCGCACACTCCTAATCACTAAAATAGCCCAAGGTCCCAGAAGGTCACACCGTAACTTAGTGGCGGAGAGATAGGCTCTGGATCCAGATAGCTTCTATCGCTGTGATAGATATCTGAGGTTAGCTTGTCACTCCTCAGATGTGGACAGATAGCACCTGCCAGGTGAAGTGGCTGTGGGTGTTGACACCAATAATCAGGAAGTGCTAGAGCGGCCAAGCAGCTGTTATTCTGTGTACGCTGGGGAAGGGACATCTGGCCTCCAGGGAGGCCCAGCTAAATTAGGTAGAAAGGCACGGAAGGAAGGCACAGATAAGTGGGACCATATAGGAAGATATGAGAATCCTGATTACAGAAATTGTAACTAAACCACTTCATTTCTGAGGCTCTCCAGAATTCCATACTTTGCAAATCGGATGTTGAAAAGCCACATTAGCACTACACCGTGAGAATTTGTCTCGTGACTCCTAACATAAGAAGAAAGCAGCTTTCGTTTTTTTACTTCTTTTTCATACCACAGGCTACATCACAAATTTTTTTTGTAGAATTTATAATGGGACATGTAATTATACAAAGTAGCCACATGAAATTCTGGGAGCTTCTATCTGACGGATATGCAAATAAGCAGACGTGACCGACTCCAGGTTCTTCGGGGTCTTAACAAAATGTAGGATGATTCCAGTCTGCATGTGTATGGGCAGTACTTTCAGCGGCCGCCGTAGGTCCTCAGTAGAGTGCTTGGCTAGAGGCCAGCGACTGCATCGTTGTAAAACATGGAGTCTACCCTCTCAGCTCGGAACTAGTAGGAAAGAGAAGCCCGAGTAAGTAGCGAGCCGGGACGCTTTGTGGGACTGTGAACAGGTGCATGATGGCAGAGGGGAGGTCAGATGTTAAGGGATCCTGTGGGTACAGTGTGACTCACCTGGGGCCAGGAGTTCAGATGGACCAGAAGATGTTCTGTGTCTAAGACCTGTGGGAGCCATGACACATGAAGGCAGAATGAGGAGTGGTGGGTGAGCCTTTCTTCCCGCTGAACCCGCATCAGGGTCTGTTGCGTCTGGGTGGGGCTGGTGAGCTTTGGGTCCTACCACTTTCTTAAGGAAGTGGTAGGACCCAAAGCCCATTGAGGACCCTGCTTCTGGGAGCTGCCCCCAAGCCAGACATCATGAGTTGAGTTAGCCAGACATCTCGTTTGGCTGTAAACACAGAAGCACACTTTCTTGTTCAGTAGCTATGGAGACATTTTTTTTTTTCTTTCTATTTTGTTTTGAAGCAGGGTCTCATCTAGCTAGGGCTGGCCTTGAACCCCTCCTGTTCCTACCTCTGCTTGCCAAGTGCTAGGATTACAGGCAAATGGATGGAAAGACAAATTATTAAAAATCAGGCAAATTATCACACATTTTCTTCATGCAGATTCTAGATTTTATATACATACATACATACATAGATGGATGTTAGTTTGCTCATAAATTATGCTGCGTATATGTATGTATTTTGTATATAATATATATATTACATATATAATACATACATTAACTTCTGCAGTGTGTGTGTGTGTTTACATGAATATGACAACTAGGTTAAAACTGGAGTGATGTGCTATCCATTAAAAAAAAAATCAAATATAAGATGGAAAATTTACTACCCGAACGTTCTCTTCTTGTTTGATAAAGTGTTTACTCTTAAGCATTAGTGGATGGGATGGACACTGGGCACGGCCTCTGTAAACCAAGGTCTGCAGT
The DNA here is from genome assembly GCF_000001635.26 of Mus musculus. Taxonomy (NCBI): domain Eukaryota; kingdom Metazoa; phylum Chordata; class Mammalia; order Rodentia; family Muridae; genus Mus; species Mus musculus. The sequence goes on along the minus strand of NW_019168503.1, from coordinate 62,955 downwards.
GTCAGCAGCTGGGATTTAGCTGAGTGGCGGAGCACAGACCTACGATGCACACACAGGCCCTGGGTTTGATCTGCAGCGCTAGAAGGTAACTTGCAGATCCCTCCTTTTGCTTTGTGTTTCTTCCTCTTTTCCCTTTGTGTTACATTTTATTCATCTGTATGCTACATATGCAGTGGTGCTCAGAGTACAAGCTGCAGGAGTCCTTCTCTATGTCACCTGGGGACTCAGACACCTGTTGTTGAGCCTGGGGCTTCCTCCTGTAGAACCATCTTGTTGACCTTCCATTTTAAGTACTTTAAAAATCTTGTTTCCTTCAATGTGTATGCATGTTTTGCCTGTGTGTGTGTGTGTGTGTGTGTGTGTGTGTGTGTGTTCATTGTGTGCTGGTGCCTGCAGAGGTCAGAAGAGGGTGCCAGATCCCCCCTGGAGCTCAGATTACTGATAGTTGTAAAGCTGCCTTCTAGGTGTTGGGAACAGAACATTGGTTTGTGCTCTAAACCACTGAGCCATTTCCCCAGCTTCAATTTTCAATACTTTAGAAAAGCTTATTAAATATCAGCCATGTTAAACGTACTTAGACTAACTAGAGTTATTTCCTAGGACTGGCTTTGTAGTGCTATGATGGTCAGCTGGTAGCACACTGGTGACCTTTCGCTCCTCTGGGCTGACCTCTGAGCTCACCCGGCAACTCCCGACCATTAAACTTGCTTCTCACTAACCACATCTTGTTCTGGAAGTTTTCAGCTTTTAGGTTCCACTTAAAATAATTATCTGTAGTATTAATGATTAATATTTTTTCTCTGATGAGCCTGAATCAAGAAGTCTGTATTAAAATCATACTTAATTAGAGGCACGTGGCGGAGAACATGCTTTGGACTGGGGGGGGAGGGGCATGTCTGAAGCTAGCCTGGGCAATATCTTGTTTCATGCAGCAAACACAATTAATAGTGATGTCTTATTTAGCTGGATTCATTCCAGTAGGACAGGGTATTCCACATCAGGCCCCCCACAAAGCTTGCTTCCTTTCCTTTCCTTTCCTTTCCTTTCCTTTCCTTTCCTTTCCTTTCCTTTCCTTTCCTTTCCTTCTTTTCTTTCTTTCTTCTTCTTCTTCTTCTTCTTCTTCTTCTTCTTCTTCTTCTTCTTCTTCTTCTTCTTCTTCTTCTTCTCCTTCTCCTTCTCCTTCTCCTTCTCCTTCTCCTTCTCCTTCTCCTTCTCCTTCTCCTTCTCCTTCTCCTCCTCCTCCTCCTCCTCCTCCTCCTCCTCCTCCTCCTCCTCCTCCTCCTCCTCCTCTTCTTCTTCTTCCTTCTCTCTCTCTCTCTCTCTCTCTCTCTCTCTCTCTCTCTCTCTCTCTCTCTTCCCCCCCTTGTGCTATTTAGATGCCTAAGTAGTAGTAAGTGGAATTCAGCAGGTTTTTTTCCCCATGATTTATTTACCTACTTATGTGGCTTATTCTGTGGTATTATCTGAAGAATATAGAATCATGGTTTTTTTAAATTATATTTTAAATTGTAATAAAACAGGAGTTTATCTTTAAAGCCGTCCCTGCTGTAGGGTAGGGCAGAAGAAACAGAGAGAGCTAGGAGATTTAATTCTTTCAAAGGGCAAAGTCTGGGTTGGAAACCAGAGACAAGACTGTAGTGTGCTACCATGCAAGTTGGCCTTTTTCTTTGCTTCTGAGTGTAGTAAGGACATAGACAGCACTGGGTGAGCTTTGGCCACTCCTTCTTTTATTAAACCCATCTGAACCTCTCCTCCATATATGCTGATACCAAGCTAAGTAATTCCACCATTAAAGAAGTCCTTGGGGCTATCAGTATGTCCTGTCACACCAAGACTCCTAATTGTTAGTTTACTTTGCCACCTTAGTCTGCTTCTATCTCTCCATGAAAAATGCAGTTCTCACCATCCCTTTTAGATGTCTTTGGTGTGACCATTAGCACCCCTTTCCTTCCCTTTTCTCCTTCTTTTTCTCCAAGAGTTAAAACAATATGAAAGCATTATTTAACAGTTACATATTATCCCATGGGCTAAGTATCCAGGACCCCGTAGCAAGGCCAGCCCAACCTCCAAGCTTCTCTTTCTGACTCCAGTAGGATAAACACACTACCCTCTCTAACGGGGACTTTGACATTTCAGATGGTAGAGTCGTCCATACATTCCACACGCACCTGCCTGCACTGTCCCTGCAAACTGGTTGTGCCCAGCACCTTGGTTTCCCTGGCCATCTTGATGGGCTGCATGTGACTCATGTCCACAGTGGTGACCATCTGGCGGATGCCTTTCCTTTCCAAGTAGAATTTTATATATTTGCTAATCTATAAACGTGACTTGGAGCCCAGGAAAGCTGTCAAGCAATGTGACTGTACTAAATGAGAAACCCGAAACCCAAAGCTGCTAAATAACCCAGGCTTGGTCATGGTCTGCCCACTGTCACTGGAGAGCAGGGTGCTGGTGTGCATCTTCCGGCCCAGAACCCTTCAGTGACACTGTTAGTTTTTTAATCTCTTTACCCACAAAAGGCATATGTCAGGTGGTGCTTGGATACCTCTTCCAAAACAGAAGCGACAGACCCCTACAAGATCTTTGAGGATGGAGCTGAAGGCACGCCAGGGTGGTCTCCCTGAGACAGTTTGGTCCCGTTAACATCTACCATGTGGTTCCCTGTGTGGCCTGTACCTCACGCAGTCACCTCCCTAGCAGGACAAACTCAGCATCATCTCATTCTGTGTTTGTGGAGCACATCTGCTCTGTCAGAAAGCAACAGTGGGAAGGTCGGGAGGTAAATTGACCCAGTCTGGGGACTCTGTCATCAGTGGGAGACCACAGACCTTGTCCAGTGAGTCGGGACAAGCAGCCATGCAGACCTATTCACCTCTGACATTGCTTCTTCCACCACAGCAAAGACAATGTTCTTTATGCTGGAACTCATCCTGAGTCCGAGCCCTCACTTAGAGGAGCTTTCGTTAGAGTTGTAGCAGAAGGAGCTCTCTGTAAAAACCCAGGCAGGAATAATACATACCAGGCGGGCAAGCTGGCTCAGTGTGCGAAGGTGCTTGTCACCAAGCCTGACAACTCCAGTTGGATCAGTGGACCTGCATGGCAGAAGAAGAGAACCAGCTCCCCACAAGTCGTTCTCTGACCTCCACACATGTGTCAAAGTGCGTGCCATGCATGCCCATACTTACATACACACAGATGCACAAATAAAAAAATATGTATTTCAGGTGTGCAGGGAAGATCAAACCAATAATGCATTTGGAAGAGTATAAAAGTAGTAAGTCCCACCCAAGTGTTGGGGGTGATTAGAGAGTTTGTGTTGTGTATATCATTAATAAGTTATGAATTTGAAAGTTAGAAATAAGTATACAATGCAGCCATGTAGAGGCAAGATCAGGGGCTCAAGGTCACTCTCTCGATATATCACAAGTCCAAGGCCAGGTCTCTTTCTAGACCCTGTCTCAGAAAAAGACACAAGCATGCATGAATGTACACACACACACACACACCATCCTAATTTTGTTAAACTAAACCGAGTTTAAGCTAGGTGCAGTGACTTATGTCTGTAGCTCCAACTACTTGAGAGGCTGAGGCAGGAAGAGGGCTTGAGGCCAGGAACGTGAGCTCATCTTGGCAACACGGTAAGATTCCCCAACTTTAAAAAAAAAAAAGGTTGGTGGAGAAACTAGAACATATTACTAATAAACTTCAGGAGCTAGAGAGATGCCTCAGTGGTTTAGAACATCTGCTATGCAACCCCAGGACCCGAGTTCAGATGTAGCACCAGGTAGTAAGCAGGGCCTTGTCTTGTGCACCGTAACCCAGCACTGTAGGAGGCAGAGACAAGAGGTCTGCTGGGGGATGCTCGCTGCTAGCCTATAGTGGACAAATGTATGTTCTGGATTTGGGGAGAAAGCCTGCCTCAAAGGAATAAGGCAGCATGATAGAACCCTCAGTGCCTTCCTTCCTCAGGCTTCTCTGAAGTGCTCCACAGGCATACACAATTTATACACACACACACACACACACACACACACACACATGTGTTCAAAAATATTTTTAAAAACTAATTCCAGTTGTTTTTGCATGACCACTGTGGTGATAAAATCATTTAAAGTATGGGTAGTACTTATAAACAAAACCTTTGTTAACATAAAAAAAAACCCAAAAAGCAAAAACATGGTTTCACAGCCTAAATTAGACTTGTTAGCACAGAGAATTCTTTTTACTTCTACCTAGTTTATCAATGCCTGCACTTAGTATTGTAAATAAGGGAAGAGAATCTTCAGAGTGGTCAACATTTCTTCAAAAATCTCTCTCGCAGTTGATCTTCAAACACAGGCAGACTGTGTTGGGGAGTGCGATTTATAGATACAGAGGCAGTCCTTTTAGCCGGCTCCCCCACCCCACCCCCCAGAAAGCTCTGGTGGCCTTGATGTGGTTTTGTTGTTTTGCTTTGGTTTGTTTGGGTTTGGTTTTTGGAAGGTGATGGCCACTTTAAGATCAACAGGCAGTTGTTTTCTACTTTAGTAGTTATGATATTTTTAGTATATTTTACGAATTCCCTGCAGTCTTGTGTGAGACAGGCACTCGTCAAACAAGTGAATTTTTATTTATATTTGGGTCTCGTCTTCAGGTTGCCTCTTTGTGTATTTGAAAATATTCCGAAAATTTCAAAAGAAAATAGAAATTTCAAACAGTTCTGGCAGTATCCCAAATATATTCAGATAAGGTGTCCTTGACTGTGTTGATAAAGATTCTTAACTCTTTGAGTCCACTTTTCATGGGGACAGCACCTGGGGGTTTAGTTTGTTGGTTGTGACATTTTTGAGAAAGGGCTTCCCCTGTAGCCTGGCTGGCCTCAAACTCAGCATCCTCCTGCATCATCCTCTATGTGCTGGGATTATAGGTGTGCTCCATCACGCCCTGCCAGGACATTTTTGTGTGACAGTTATGTGCACATGCGGTATGAGGAAGTGATGCTAAAGAATGGTGACCACACCACTAAAATTTTAACACAGTCCCCAACAAGGGGAGAGTCAGTTTCTAACGAGAAGAAAGCCATAAACCAGTGTTTCTTTTCAGGTGACAACCCTAGGGAGAGGGTGGGCCTACTTGAAGCCTAGCCTGCCACCTGTGCTGTGTTGGTTCATTTTGGGGTCTGGGGCCATTCCCTATGGGTGTCATGTGGGTGGAAAAATTAAATCTGAACATCAAAGTCTGGAAAGACAGGCGGTGCCGGATCCTGAAGAGCCTTGTGCGCAATTCTAGGAAACGGTGGATGTCAGAGCAAACATCCTCAGAAGAAAAATGATGGCCTGGCTGGGGGTTAGTAAGGAAACATGCTCATGCTGGAGAGAGTAACAGAGATAAAAGTTGCCAACTGGCTTAAGAGTTGGCTTTAGGGGCTGGAGAGATGGCTCAGCGGTTAAGAGCACTGACTGCTCTTCCAGAGGTCCTGAGTTCAAATCCCAGCAACCATATGGTGGCTCACAACCATCTGTAATGGGATCTGATGCCCTCTTCTGGTGTGTCTGAAGACAGCTGCAGTGTACTTATAGATAATAAATAAATCTTAAAAAAAGAAAGAAAGAAAGAAAGAAAGAGAGAGAGAGAGAGAGAGAGAGAGAGAAAGAAAGAAAGAAAGAAAGAAAGAAAGAAAGAAAGAAAGAAAGAAAGAAAGAAAGAAAAGGAGAAGAGGAGAGTTGGCTTTAAAAGAAACTAGGAGTAGAGATTAAGTCAAGAGCTTTCCGATAATTTTCATGGCTAATAGAGCACAGTACATTATCCTCTGTCTTCTGTATAGTTACCGTTTTATTTTTCCTGAAGTCAAAATAAACAACTATGAGGCCATAGGAGGCTGTTAGAGGGATTTAGAGAAGATGGGAAAGCAGGAGATGGGCTGGGGACTCCAGAGCAGTCGCTTTAGACAGCTTGATGGTGGGCTTGGGTCTACCCTGGTTCAAGGACGTCCCTGCTCTCAGTCTCCATGAGTTTCTCTCTCTCTGCCTCTTTCTCTGCCTCTGTGAGCTGTTCTCTGTCTCCATGAGCTGCTCTCTGCTATCTGATCCCTATCAACGCTTTCACTGTACAAAGAACCAGCAGTGCCTGGTGCTCAGGGACCATACCAGCTCATTTTTTGAGGTTCCTGTCACTAGATGCTAGGTTTGAACTCAGTCCCACCCTGTAGAAGGGGAGCCATTTCCGAACTGAACTCAGTTTGAGAGGGAAGCTCTTGCAGGACATTTGGTCACATTGTGAACCCCAAGACTGTCAACTCTTTCTAGTTGCGGCATGGCTCCAGCCTTTGATTCTCTGCCCTTCTGTTTACTGAAAACAAGCACCTGTAGTGTGACCTAACCCTAGCACAAACCTTTAATCCAGGCACAAAATAAAGACAACCCTAGGTCAAGAGGGCAAGTAAGTAACCCACCAGTGGAGAATGAGCAACAGAAAGGCGGGTCTCTGGTGGAAGGGTATTTGAGACAGGGTGGAAAAGGAGAAGCCTTTTCCTTCTGGGATGTTGGTAGAGGAGGAAGGTCAGTGGGGTGCTGCCTCTCTGAGCTAGAAAGCTTTCCGCACATCTGGCTCCTGAGTCATCTTTGGTAAATTCAAACAGCTGGGATTTCCGTTTTTTTACAAGAAGCAGTACCTAGATAGTGGAGACGTGAAAAAGTGATTCAGAGTGAGTGTTGGTGAGCAGGAGTGAGGGGGTAGGGGTGGGGTGGGGATGGGGCATAGCCACGGTTTTGTTAATCCTGAGTGGGTAGGTAGATGGTGGTAAAATTTACTGGGAAAAGAGACAAAGAGGAGTTAGGTTTCTGGTGGCAGAAATGGCAGTGTGGTTTGGGGCAGCAGCTGTAAACCTTTGCCTTTTCCAGCCCCGGCTCTCTGAGCTCTTGGGTGGACCTCACCTTTCTCAGCCCGGTAAGTGTTATGCCCAAGGTTAGAGAATGTGATTTGTAGCCATCCTATGCATCCTCAAACGTGCTGTATGCAAAAACTCATATCTAGTGCTCAGTCAGTGCTAAGAATGAATTGAGCCGCTTTGGTAGGTTTGAGTAGTGACATTTATTTTTTTCAGTGCAGAAAGATTCAAAGGTAGGTGTTCGATAATGTCACCATAGTCTCTTGCTAACATTAAGATGCCCTGGAATATGAGTATACACAGTCTCAATGCCCACCTTTCATCCTGGCCATAAAGTGTGGGCAGTGGACTTCCAGTTTCCTATAAGGTGCTTGTTACAAATCTGTTTCTAAAAATCTGTTCCGTGTGTTTTAAAGAGGTGTTTTCAGACCACACATAAAACACCAAAAGCTCATTTTCTGGGCTCTTGGTTCTACAGGGAGGAATGAGGCAGAGTTTCATTGAAACATCTTCAAGTGGTTATTTATAGCCAAGTGCGTTTATTTATGTAGCCTCGTCAATGAGAATTAGATTTCATGGAAATAAGATTATATATGAAATTACATCTTTCAGCTTCCTGATATGAACTGAGCATTGCTTTTGCACTGTCTCTTGCCTCCATCTGAGCGTTATGTACAGGGTTGAGATACACTGTTTTTCGCCCTCCTGGGTGTCTCCAGACTTTCTGTGTGCCCACAGCAGTGCCGAGCACTTGGCGTCTACTAAATAGTAACAGCCATTTTTGTCTTTATCAGTAGTGAACCTAAGACACACTGCTTGCTTACTTTTTTCTCAATACAAAATGGTTAAAAAGCAAAGTATGTCTCTCATTTGATGAGTTTTCTAGTAACCGTATAGTTACTTATGTAAAACATGATTGTTTCTACATATACATCCATCTCTTTCTAAGGTAACCAGTCCCACCGTTGTGATTTTGTGTTTAATGGGATGCACTGTGTAGCACAGGCTGACCTCACAGAGGAGCCTCCTGATTGGTTCTCCAATACACAGTGGTCAGCCCTGAAGTTATTTAAATGCAACAATAAACAGACTTCTAGAAATCCATTATAAAGGAGCATATAAAAATATCCACAGTCATTTTCATAGTAAAAAAAATCATTTGTTAAAGTCATCTAATCTGTGGTTATAGGAGAAACATTTTTATGCTTGTGGGGGGTACTTTAAGATACGTTCCTGGAATGATCCAAAATAGTAAATGATAATTCCCTTAGTCATTGGGTTAATATTGATGAGATGAAACACCATGATCAAAAGCAACTTGGGAGAAAAGAGTTTATTTGGCTTATACTTCCAGATCATGGTCCATCATTGAAGGAAGTTGGGACAAGAACTCAAGCAAAACTAGAACCAGGGGGCAGGAGCTGATGCAGAGGCTGTGGAGGGGCGCTGCTTTCTGGCTTGCTCCTCACGGCTTGCTCAGCCTGCTTTATTATAGAACCCAGGACACCAGCCCAGGGATGGCACCAGTCACAATGGGTCCTCCCCATCAATCACTAATTGAGAAATGCCTTACAGCTGGATCTCTTGGAGGCATTTCTTCAGCTGAGGCTCCTTCCTCTCTGATGATGCTAACTGGTATCAAGTTGGCACACAGAACCAGCCAGTGCACTGTCACTTGCATTCATTTAAATTGTTTAAATAGCATTCTGTCCAACTTGAGATTTGATACCTTAACTAATGTTAATCTCTGTTCTTTCCCTTTAATGTGCCCTTTTCTTCGGAGGAATATTGAATTAGGTTGGGAAACCTGGGACTCTAATTTGGGGAACACAGATAATCAATCATTATTAAGTCACTCGAAGAAATTAATGTCTGAAACCCAGATTGGAAGGTTAGTCAGGCTAGTGCTTCTAAGAAATAATTAATAAGAGGGGATAGCTAAAATTCTATGAATTTCAACTATAAAAACCTATATATTATATATAATAAACTCACACGCAATGTATATTTTATTTAGATAAATACCACACATGGAATATTTATCTAAATAAATAAAGCACTACTCCACAGGCTTAGGGAAGCTGGTACTTCTTAGAGGCTAGACCACCCTGCACAGTAGTTTTTGCCTAAGCAGCCACACCAACACATCTTTACGTAACCCGCAGGCCTGCATCTTTGAGAAGACATTGCAGGTAGCATAGGCCGTGTGAGTTGTCTGCATTGGCTGCGGCTTCATTCGTGGAAGACATTGTTGCTTGGCGTAACCAAATGAGAAGTGTGAGACGTCCCATCCTTCCTGGATCTTCCAGGGTCTCGTTTGTTTCCTGGTTACTCTTCTCGTGAAAACCACACCTCAGTGTTGTGTGACTTTCCCTGGGGAAACATTAGCAGATATCCATACACCCCAGAGTGGGCACCAATGACAGCCTAAGGAAACCTTTCTTTCCCTTCGAGTCACAGGGACTTGAAATTGGGGATCCTTACGTCAGCATGGCCGACTCAAAGTCACCACAGAGCCTACCCCCCGAGCACAGTGATAACTCAAAGACAGCTGCATGTTTGAACTCCCTGTACAACCTGCAGGCAACACCACATCTCCTTCCCCTCCTTCGAGAGGTTATTCTAACACTTCTCTCAACAGCATCCTTCTATCATCCTGTGTGGCCATTTTGCAGTAGTGTGACATAAAAACTCTATTAGTTGGCCACGTGGTGGAGAGAGGAATCAGTAGGCAGTACACCAAAAGGCGTAAAAAAGAAAATTATACTAAAGTAGAAATTATAAAATTATTTGAAATTATAAAATTATATGAAATTATTATCTGTTGATTTTCTTATAATAAAACAATGTTTCCAGGTCTGATCATTTTTTGCTATTGACCAGGAAGTGTAGCATTGCCTCTGATGGTGATCCTGACGGGCCTGGAATGAGGCCCTACCGTTCAGAAAGAGCAATTCTCATCTCTCTCATCATCTAAGGTTTAAGTTTCTGCTCCGCTTTCTTTCTTGGACCAGCCACTGTTCTTAGGAAGAAGCGTTGGCCTTGACTTAAATACTAAATATGATTTAACCATACTTTCCATAAACCTACCACTTTAATAGGTAAATTTTTACAGCCTCTCTCTACAGAATATTAAAACCTAAAGGAATCAGTTTCTAGGTATATAAGTCTTGGAGGTCTAAGGAGACCTGGGATTGTGTAAGCAGCTAATTATGCCTGTGGTTCAGTTAGGCTGTTGGAGCTGACCTCCCTGGTACAGCTCCACCCCCGGGCCAGTATTTCTAACTAAACAGGTACTGAATGCTATGGTTTGACCCGTGAATGGGAACAGGCAACATCGGATACATTTAAGGAGCTTATTAAAAAATATCTGTACTAGTTAATATTTCATACATTGACAAAATTAGAGATTAGATCACTCAGGTTCTGCTTTGTCGAATCTATGAGCCTACCCATCATTCACTCCTTCACCTACCCTCCCTCCAGTCCACCCTCACTAAATCACTGGGTGCCTTCTGCTGTACCTGGACTTGTTAAATGGTCCTTCTCTGTGTCTTCTCTTCCCATCAAGATGCTGCTTCTGGCTGGAAAGCTTGGTTCTCCTATAACTCAGCTCCAAGGCATCTGACTGCACAGACATGCACACATACACACACATACCCACATGCACACACACATGCACACACATACCCACATGCACACATACATGCACACACATACCCACATGCACACATACATGCACACACATACCCACATGCACACACACATGTACACACATACCCACATGCACACATACATCCACACACATACCCACACGCACACATACATCCACACACATACCCACATGCACACATACATGCACACACATACCCACATGCACACGTACATGCACACACATACCCACATGCACACATACATGCACACACATACCCACATGCACACACACACACTAATATATCTTTTTTAAAAAGATTCTTCTGCTACAATAGTTAGTTCTATTAGTCCTAACTACAAATAGTTAGTGCTCTGTATAACACACACTAGAATCAGAGACAGTAGACAGAATAATCCAGTCACCAGTAGCAATATATCGCCAGAAAATAGTCTACCAAAAGACATCCAACTTGAAAATATCCCACGGAACGCTCTGCAAGTCAGAGCTCAGTGAAGCGACGTCACAGTGCCATTTACTAAGCGCACACAGTTGCTCCGTCAGTCCCCCTGGTCTCCCACCACAGATGGTCCCTCTCTCTAAAACACTCCTCGTACTGTGATTGTTTTCAAACTTTCGCAGCAAACATTTGCTCTGTGTAAGGACTCACTTCGGCCATTAAAGCGACCAGTTTTGGGTGAGAACAGGCTTTACTTGTCCCTAATCTTATTGGTGCTGCTTGGAGTGCCTCAGTGGTAGAGTGCTCTGCTGGTATGGGGGGACCCCAGGGTCAGTCAGCTTGACAGCAGAGAGGATGATGACGACGATGATGATGACGATGATGATGACGACGACGATGATGACGATGATGACGATGACGATGATAAAAAGCTCCGTTACACAGAGTGACTTTTGATCAACTCTGTTGGAGAGCCCATCTTTCCTGAGTCACTTCACACTGCTTTGTGGCGGTGGGAGAAGACAGACTTCATAATTTTAGTTAAGAGGTTCGCTTTTTACGAGCGAGGTTTTTGTTTGTTTGGTTGGTTGGTTTTTTTGTTTTTTGCTTTGGTCTGTGGAAAACTCGGAACTGTATGATCCTTCTGAGTCACTGCTAACAAAATTCCCGGCTGCTCAGGCTGGCCCTGTCACGGGATTCAAAAGCCTGGACGCCAGAGTGTGGAATATTCCTTGGTTTTCTGGTTTTTTAGGAAACGTTTAGTCCTGTAGGCTAGATAAGTTTTTTTGTGTTTGTTTTTTTGGTTTTGTTTTTTTGGGTTTTTTTGAGACAGGGTTTCTCTGTGTAGCCCTGGCTGTCCTGGAACTCACTTTGTAGACCAGGCTGGCCTCGAACTCAGAAATCTGCCTGCCTCTGCCTCCCGAGTGCTGGGATTAAAGGCCTGCGCTACCACGCCCAGCCTTGCTAAGTTTTTAACAGGCAAGTCGAGTTGCAGTTCAGTACCATAAAATTCCTTGTTTTAAGTGTAAGTTTAATGATTTTTAGGAAGTTAGAAAATTGTGCAAGGATCGTGAATGCCTAGTTTTGGAACAAGCCTGTTGCCTCAGAGAGAAACTGAAACTGCATGCGGCCTTTCTCCATTCCTGCCTATGATCCCAGATAAACAGGTTAGCTCCCATCTCTACTGATGGGAACTAATTCTCTTTCTCTCATACCGACTAGGTACAGACTGAAATAACCCATCCACCTAAAAATGTATGCTCCAGAAGGAAAAACATCTCATCTCTACCACATTTAACCCCACATTACTACAGGCAGATAGAATTGACTAGAATCAGCTTTTCAGTTATATTTTTTACATTAAAAAATGATTAAGGGTATTTACAAAATAAAGTGTCACAAGAGCCAACTTTCCTAATTGGAATAATGTTCTATTGAAAATATGTAGGACCTCATGGGTGTCCAAAACTTAGGATCTAAGCTGGAAGTGGTGGCAGCCTGTAGTTCCAGCACACAGGAGTCTAAGCCAAGAGGACCACTGGTTCAAACTTAGCCTGGGCTACATATGGAGTTCCAGGCAAGTGTGGGATATATGGAGAGACCCTGTTTCAAAACACAAAATAACTAAGACAACTTGAGATCTGGCAGGGTGTTTGACAAGCTATGCTTGTTGGCAAAGCATCCTAAAACACATGACAGTTTTCAATAAGCTGTGGCTTGGCTACCTTTAGAGTTTTCAGGAACTCGTTGATACAATCATAATACAAACGTATGCTTTGGGGTAGTGTCTCAAGCAACGCAGGCTGGCTTTGAACTTGCCGTGCAGCTGAGGATAACCCTTGAGGGCCCAGCTCCCCTGAGTCCACCTCCCAAGCCCTGGGATTATAGTCGTGTGTCACCAAACCCAGTTTGTGACATGCTGGGGACCCATCCCATGGCTTCATGCACTAGAGACAAGCCACACATAGCCCAGCCTTAAAATAACAAAATAATTGTGGTTGCTTCTGAAGTGGAGTCACGTTCCTCACAAAGTGCCATTGCAGCTGTGAGCTCTGTGTTATTCTTCAGGAGTTTCATGGGGACGTGAAGCTCAAAGTTAGGATGTCCTGCTCTTTAAGCTTCAAGTCAGGAAATCTTCCATCCATCCGGATCCTGTTAACATAGAATAATAATATACCTGTATTATAAATTTAACACAGTGACTTATTAATTAAACTAAATTCAATTAATGTGGTGAATATAGATGCTAGGCAAGCTGTTAGCAATTTCCTTTTGCTCTCCCAAAACGACTGTGTGTGTGCGCGTGTGGTGTGTGTGTGTGTGTGTGTGTGTGTGTGTGTGTGTGTGTGTTGTTTTCTAGTGCTGGGGATTGAACCTTGGGTCTCCCTCGTGCTGAGCAAGAATTCTGCCCTTCAGTTCCATGCCTAGCCTCAATATTGATATTTGCTATTTAGAGAACTTTCCTATGCGCTTATGTCTCTATGGTGGGAAAAACAAACAAACAAAGAAAAGCAAGCCTGATATTTGTTGCTTGGTCTTTTCATTGGCTGTATCGCTCACCTATTAGAATGTCCTACCCTGGAGTCAGTCGTGTGCCGTAAGAAAGGAAACCTCCTGAGGTCAGAGTCCTGGCATAAATCTGCCCGTCCATGCATGTGACGCCTTCATGATAAGGTTTATTAACTGGGTAAATACAGCTTTAAAAATATATCTAAGTTTATGTGTGTGCTTTAGTGTTTAAAAGAATTTAATCTATTAAAGATAGATGCTAAACCTCCATCAGGTTTAAGATTTGCTGTTTCCTTTCTGACCTTGGGCAACTCGCTTTGCCTCTTTTCTTTTTTCTCTTTTCTTTTTTCTTTTTTTAAATTGAGCTTACAATATTTCCTAGGGTAGTTGTGAGTGGTTAAAACAGACACCAACAAAGTACCTGACACGCAAGTAAGCTTTGCTTGAATCGGTTGCATTTTCTAGCTATTTAACAATGCCTGCTTCTGTAATGGCTTTCTGGTGACTAATGAGTTTTCCTTGGTCAGGTTTGACAAAGTTTTGGGGCTATTGAAACCTCAGTAGGTTCTTTGTTTCATTTCCTTAAGATCTAAGCTTAAACTGTAGAGTCTCCTGCACCATAGAGCTCGGTATGAACATGTGCTTGTTTGTAATTTCAGTTTTCTGTAGGATCAGGTTTTCTCTGATGGAGGTTTAGCATCTATCTTTAATACATTTAAATTCTTTTAAACATTAAAGCTCACACATAAACCTAGATAAGATTTTTTAAAGCTGTATTTACACAGTTAATATGCCTTATCATAAAGGCATCACATGTATGGCAGGGCAGATTTACAGGTCTAATAAACAGAGCCTTTCTCGACCTTGGACTTTATGCCACATCGCCTCTACAAATGTGTTTACCCAGCTTCCCATCAGTCCTGCTGAAGGAGGCCCTTGGGAGTGGGTGGCCTTCCAAAGTCCTACCTTAGCTTGCCACCCGACTCTGTATCCCATGCCCCCTTTCCCAATTTGTTTATTGTATACCCCCTGCTAGGAATTGCTGATGCTCTACTGTCTGTCTAGGTTGAATTCCCACTTAGCTATATGCTGTACTAGTTTAGTAATTATGTATCTCTTTGGTAAGCTTACAGTTATTAAACACGTTTGCCCTCCCTTATCCTAAGCCTAGGATCAGAAAGGTTTCTAGTGGGGGTGGGGGGGAGGCCATAAGGGTGGAGAGAGAGAGAGAGGTCAGCCCTGCCTTTAAGGATGCTTGCTGCCTTTAAGACAACTGACATTAAGCCAGTCACAACGGCTTGTTAACTGCAGCTGCAGGGGATCTGTCGCCCTCTTGTGGCCTCTCTAGGCACCTGCACACATGTAGCATACACATTAATCAAAGCAATTTTTTTTTTTTTTAATGCTTTGGATTGGGTATTTTTTTTTTTTTATTTTGGAACATTAGTATATACATGATGATGTTTCTCAGAGGTGGAATCCCAGCCTAACTCTAAATTTATTTACTCTTCTATGTACCTTACATATGCAACTGGGGGTGATTTTATACAGTATTTTAATAGTTTTATACAGGAACCAAATGTCTGTGCATTGAACCATGAGAGTTATGGAGTCATGAGAATGCTCAAGATTATTTAGAGTGTTTTCAATATTTCAGAGTTTTTCAGATTAGGAGGAGTCAACCTATCCAACCATCTCACCACACAGTATTTTTTTTTTGACAGTGAGGGAATCCACAATTCTGTGGATTTGTCCCGTATGTTCACGATTTAGCTATTTGCAAACTTTTCTTATAAGTGGATATTGAAAATAATACTTTGTATGCTTCTTATTTCACTGGGAGGCAGGGGCACTGTGTACGCTAAACCCTCAACATAGGAATCAGTGAAAGTGTGAAATGGCAGTCGCTTCGTGTGGTACAACAGCACGGACCTATGCCATTGCCAATTTTAAATTCCTATTTCAGAACTCTTCAGAGTATGGAGAAAGCCTACTGGGATTGTTAAAATGGAATGACTAAATGGTGTATGAATACGACAGCATCAAACCCTTACCTGCATACCTACCAGACAGTATCAAACCCTTACCTGCATACCTACCATCGTCGCCTCCTTCCTTCAGGGGTGGTTGGTCTTTCTTTTCTTTTCTGATCAGTGCTGTTCTCTTCATATCAATTCCAAATATTGTCTCTTAATTATGAGATTTTGAGGACAGTTTTGTCCTTTGACGTGGGGTACAAATCCAGTAGCTTGAGGTCAGGTAATAAGCATATTTATATTAGGTTTTCAAAGCTGATTATTTTATAGGGTGTGTCATAAAACATGCATGTGCATTTAATTTGTAAATAGATCTTCCGGTTGGCTGATGTGTGCGTGAGAAGTCTGCTTTCACGTGTACATGGTTTGTGCCTTTCATTAACGTCTCCGTTGCTCACTTGCCTTGGTGTGCTGGATAGCTTGATGCCAGCTTGACACATGCTAAAGTCACGTGAAAGGAGCCACCCTCAGTTAGAAAATGCCTCCCTCATATTGGCCATAGGCAAGCCTATAAGGAATTTTCTTTTTCCTTTTTTAAGATGTTATTTATTTTATGTTTATGAGTACACTGTGGCTGTCTTCAGACACACCAGAAGAGGCATCAAATCCCATTATAGAAGGTTGTGGGCCACCATGTGGTTGCTGGGATTTGAACTCGGGACCTCTGGAACCACTAAGGCATCTTTCCAGCCCGGGGGATTTTCTTAATAGTGATTGATGGGGGAGGGTCTAGCCCATGTGAGTAGTGTCATTCCTGGTCTGGTGGTCCTGGGTTCTATAAGAAAGCAAACTGAGCTAACCATGAGGAGCAAGCCAGTAGCAGAAACCCCATCACCACCACCAAATGTGGTCTCTGCATCAGCTCCTGCCTCCCGGTTCCTTCCCTGCCTGAGTTCCTGTCCTGACTGCCTACAGAGTCACTTATTACACTTCTATAATGTAGAAGTGTAAGCCAAATAAGCTCTTGGTTTACTGAGTAGAAGACTGTTCAGTAGTTAAAAAGGACAGACATGAGATGTAGGAACCCAGTATCTGATGTATAATTTAACCAGGGATTCTAAAGTTAGCAGTGCAAAGCCAAGCAGCAATGAGATGCATTCCACAGGATATCACGTCTCATAAAACACAGCTAAGCGTGATGTTGACACCGAGAGAGCATAGCGGTACTACTCCAGTTCCTGGCACTGGATACCTTTACCAGCAAAATAAATACTGAAATTGATCAAATGTCCCTGTTGCTTCACTCCATTACTTAAAAAAAAAATTGTGTGTATAGGTGGTGAAAAGCATGTACGTACCTGTACCATATGTATGCAGGTATGCACAGAGGGCTTTGGGTCTCCTGGAACTGGTGTCTCGAGTGGTTGTGTGCCAGTATGGGTGCTGGGAAACAAACTCAGGTCCTCTGCAAGAGTAGCAGATGCTCTTAACTGCAGAGCCCTAGCTCCAAGATGATCATCAGTTACAAGTGTGCTTCTGGGAGTGGGGCTGGAGAGGCAGAAGGCTCGGCGGTTAAGACCTCTGCTTGCTCTTCTAGAGTACCTCTGTTCAATCCCCGTTTTTACACAGTGACTCACACTGTTCATAACTCCAGTTCCAATGGATCTGATGCTCTCTTTTAGCCTGCTTGGCCACCAGGGACGTGCATGACACACAGGCATGCATGCAGGCGAAACACCCATACATAGAAGATAAAAAATTGCTTCTGGGTTATTTTACTATAATCCCTTCCTAATTTTAAACAGTACTTAAGTTTCTGTACTATGTCCTACTTTGTAGTTAAAACATCAATAGAGTCAGTGTGCTAAAAACAAATCTCTGCTCCTTGCATTTGCTTTCACGAGGGCATTAGATGGGCTTGTAAAGACCTTAGACTACTTCGGTGTTATCTAGGTTACATGGTGCTCAGAGAGATTGTCGATAGTTTGTGGCCTGGAGTGGTAACCCAAGCAGGTGAATTTCCACCCAAAGAGGAACCAGGATGGCTTTTGTCATTTTCTCAGGCGGTGATAGGAAAGGATAATTATAAGAATGTACAGGGCATAGTCATTGTCTTCACAATGAACACTGAGTCTGGAGGTTGGATAACACAGATGAATACGGTGTGTATTTAACCTTAATGAAATCCCAAGGAAAATATCAATTCCTCCTCTAATGACAAGCAGTGGGTACTGGGCTCACAGAATGGCTCCTCTAGTTCCTCCCAAGGGTTCACCCTCTGCACGATCATTATTTCAGTCAAGTCCTTAGTAGTCCCCTGAGGTAGATAGGTGCCGAAGATCTTCCTCTTGGGGGAAAAGAGTGATTGGATGTTCTTCTCAACGTTCTATGTTCTAGAACTAGATGACTGCCTTACAAAGGCCACCTGTCTGTCCTCGGTTGAAGCTTCTTGGATGCATGACCACCAGGCTAGGAGCACATGCCGGAATGTTAGATATGTTCAGTCAACTAGGTTGGAGTGGGTAGACGCCAGCCATCGCTGCGTGAGGGCCTGGGTATCTTCCTCAGGAGGGATCCATGGTAGAGAGAGTTGCTCTTGGATTCATCTTGCTGAGGGTCCTCCTCAGGAGTTCATTCTTCCCACGGCCTTTTCTAAAGGCACCGAAGAGAGCATTGGTCAGGCCAGAGGAACGCTGGCTTCCTCACTCCCTCTACTAGGGTCTTGGTACTTGGAGAGACTTTCACAGGGACAAGAGGAAGGTGAGCTGCTGGAAGTGGGTGACCCTCATGGCTACGCATCCTCTGTGGGTCTTTTTAAAACCAGGTTGACTTCCCTGATGGCTTTTCTCTCTCAAGGGTAGGCTGTATCTGCAAGTGGCTGCTTCTTGTCAGAGTAGAGGGGTTTGTAACAAATAAACCTAACCTTTTATCTAGTGGTTGGGTCATCTCAGCTCTTTTCTTTCACAATGTGAATATGTTATTTTGTCCCCCACAGCCATGTCCTGGCTCTGCCTCATCAACTAAACTAGGTGCTTTTAAATAAGTGTGTATGTGAGTGTGCATGCTGTGTGCATGCACACACACACACACAGACACACACACACACACACACACACACACACACACACACACGAGATTGCATTCTCACAGGTAATCAAGCTTGTATAGGCCAGAGTTCAACATCAGATGTCTTCCTTAGACCTTACTTTTTGAGATTAACAGGCCTGTTAACCTGCATCTCACTCATTCAGCTAGGCTCGTTTCCAGCGAGCCCAAGGAATCGCCTTTCTGCAGCCACCATCCCCGCTCCCGTGTGCGTGCTGGAGTTATAGACATGCTCCACCTTGCCTGGGTTTTTTAAGTGGGTTCCTGAGATCCATACCCAGGTCCTGTGCTTGCACAGCAGGCATTTTACTGACTGAGCCATCTCCCTAGTCCCTGTGTTGTCTTTAAAATCAAAAAACCCTTTAATCTGACCCTACATTCCTAAGTGTTAAAATACATGTACAATACATTATTGTAGTTAACCCCATTGCCACTATAGTAGTTTCAAGGAAATAGCTGGATGTATTTTCTGTACCACTTATATTTTCTTTTTGATTCATCAAATAAAGGCTTAGCTGTCACTAAATTGAATTTAACCATATTTATCCCCCAAAAGGAGGCCTTTAAAATTGGAAGAGCTACCCTAAAGTTGTACAGTGTGCTCAGGGTGGAGACTAATTACAAGGTTTCAAAACTCCTCAGGTGGCTGGGCTGGTGGCCTGGCTAAATGCTGCTTTCCTAAATTGGGAACAGCTGGGCCATAGTGCGGGCCAGTATAAGAGTCTCGGGCTTTCCCTCCCTGCAGCAAGAAGTGTCTGCTCCTTGGAGCCCGTGTGGCCCTGAAAGCAAAGGCGCTTATCCTCAGCTGAGGTAGGTAAGTGATCCAAGTGGGACGCTTTCGAGAAAAGTTCTGCTGCTTGGTAGAAAATTCTGATGACTGTATCAAGATAGAATTCAGTGTCCTGTGGCAATTTTAGGAGGTTACCCCAAGGCTACTTCTAACCCTTTCCCAAATGAGACACAGCAAAGGCTTCATGCATCTTTCTACTTTGGTAGTTTGAAGGTTGTTGACTTTGTTTATGGTATGTGTCGCTGGAGATAAAGGGATAAACGGAGGTGGTGTTATCTTAAGTACGTTTTAATATGTTGAATCAGTGTGTTACTTTGCAGTCTGTACATAAAAGTCGTCGCTAAAGGGATCATCGGGGTTAAAGTAGAAAGTCAGAAAGCAGGCTGTTCTGGAAAATGCTGACAGTAACAGTTCAGGGGTTTTCAATTCTTTGACCCTTTTATTTTATTTATATTTTTGAAATGTTTTCACACATGTTATCTTGGGTTAACCTGGAACTTACTATGTAGTTCGGGGTGGCTTTAAAGTCACAGTAGTCCTCCTGCCTCAGTCTCTTGAATGCTGTCATTAGAAGCGTGAGCCACCGTGTCCTGCCGTTTGTTCCTTCTTCTTAGACAAGAGCCAGCATCAGGAAGGCGTGGTGCGGGCTCCTGGCAGGTTCTGGTGAATTGTGACTTCATGGTTAGCAACTTGTGAAGTGTCCGAAATGTTAAGTACCTAAGTCCCGGCTTTATTGGAAGGCGTTAACTGGGAGTTGATTGATGAGTTGCTCTTATCCATGCTGACATCAGCTCAAAGAGAGACAAACATTCGAAGATTAAGCAATCTAGCACCTTATAAATAAATCCAATCTCAGCATTCTTGACTGTGTTCTGAGGATACCTTTGTAAAGCAGGCACCTTTGATACTCGTTTCCTTACCTCAAGTATGTTAATATTTCACATGGTTGGTAATTAGACAAGCCATTTCTGACCTCCTTTTGTCTCGTTCGTAGAAGGAACAATAACATCATCTGTGGGAAAGAGAACCAGCTTCCTTGTGGTGACTACACAGCAGGTTGTTGTATGGAAGGACTAGGAACCAGCAGGCCACCGACTACATTTCGTATCAGCACACATCATCAGTTCTAAGAGTCCATGTTGATCTCGCAAGTAGAAGGATTTAAAAGAGAAAGGTTCCCACAGAAACCAAGAACCTTACCATCTCCTTTAGCCCTGGAGGGTGGCGGACAATGGATATCATAGAGACAGCAAAACTTGAAGGTCACTTGGAAAGTCAAACCAACGACTCCACCAACACTTACACAAGCCCCACCGAAGCTGTAGAGGAAGAGGGCAAAAATGGCAAGGGCAAACCCAAGACCTTATCCAACGGGTTACGAAAGGGTGCCAAAAAATACCCGGACTACATCCAGATTTCCATGCCCAACGACTCCAAGAACAAGTTTCCCCTGGAGTGGTGGAAAACAGGCATCGCCTTTGTGTATGCGCTCTTCAACCTCATCCTGACAACCGTCATGATCACCGTCGTGCACGAGAGGGTCCCTCCCAAGGAGCTCAGCCCTCCGCTCCCAGACAAGTTTTTTGATTACTTCGACCGGGTCAAATGGGCATTTTCTGTATCAGAAATAAACGGGATGGTATTGGTTGGGTTATGGATCACCCAGTGGCTCTTTCTGCGTTACAAGTAAGTATTGACTGATGAGGTATCTGGGTTTGGGGTTGTTTTGAAAAGAGATGATGTGTCTTTTAAAATCAGCTTTCTCCAGTTTCTCCCGTATTTAGTTATTCCTAGGCATTTGAGGAAAGGAGGCGTAGACGGAATTGCATATGCAGCCACTGTTCCATAAGCATGCACTGAGTGACCATGTATGTAAGCAGAGGGGAGGCTGCAGCAGACCTGTGGAGGGTGACTCAGTTTATCAATTTAAAGTACAACGCATGGCTTCCCGTGATGTGGGGCCATAGCCTAAATCAAGATGCCTGGAAATGCCTTTAATCCCAGCACTTGGGAGGCAAAGGTAGAAGGATCTCTGTGAGTTTGAGGGGAGCCTAATCGACATAGAGAGTACAGAACAGCCAGGGCTACATAGTAACAACAACAACAAAAAAAAAAAGGCTGGGAAAGGTTTAATGTGTTGGCAAGTGCAATAGAGAGCAGGCTAAGACAGTTTTAATTTATTATGGGATGGCTGGTCTGCTGTCAACAGCCTGCTTTGAGTTTATATCTGTCCAAAAGTTCTTAAGCTTTCTTCTCCTTTCTTGTCCTTTTCTGGCCAGACACAAAGTAACATGTGTTTGTTTAAGAAGCTGAATTCGGAGCTGGCTTGAGGTGGTTTTCAGTTTCTAAAGTAAACTTGCTCTCCCTGCTTTCTTCTTGGCACAACCTAGGGAGGATATGGCTCCGTAGTCCAGCCCCTGCACTCCCCAGCCTGTTTTAAGAACAGTACCAACTAGGAAGCAGCAAGCCAGGCTTCGCACACCTTGAAGATAAGCCAAAGTTGGACATAGCTCTGGCTTGGTAAATTCTGCTCCTCAGTGTGAATTCTGACTTCTAGTCCACAAAGTTGGAGGCCACTCAGTTCCCCTCGTCCTCTCATTTGTCATTTAGTGTTTGCTTGGTAGTAGATCCCACGGATTAAATCCACAAAATACAAGATTGAGCAGAAATACCCACAATCCGGGGCTTTAAAGAAATCCATGAGGCATGCAAGCTCCCTTAGTACAGCTTCAGAGTCAGACTTCAAACTCAGAGCTAGTGCCTCATGGTCACTTTCAGAAGAGAGTCAAGCTGGCTGTTGCTTTGTGATTAGAATTCATCCTGCATTTCCCAAAGCCTTCCCCAAATACAGCCCTGAGGTTTTCTAAACTTGCGTGATAAACTGAAGCCATCCAAAAAGCAATCTCCTTATAGTGACTCTCGCAATGTTTCTTTAATATATTTGGGTAAAGGGCAGAGCTCTCCATTGCCTTTTACTTAGTAGAAATGAATTGCTTCTGCACAGACCAGTGATGACTTTCTTTATGCCAAAAGCAAGAATACATCTGTTGACCCTTTGTTTTCTTTGTAGTGCCTGGAGTTGACCCTAAGCACGGAAGGGCTTGCCTGGGCTATCCATGATTACTTTCTCCTTCAATTTGTGTGTAAAGACTGTTCATAGTCACATTCGAGTGAAGAGATATTTAGTCTAGTGTGCAGCTGGGTTCCATTCTGCAGTAGAGTCCTCTTCCTGGTTTATGTGAGAGCTAGCTGTTATAACATCCCGAGTTTACCATGTCCAGACTCATTCATGGCCATGGGCTGGGGATGTAGTTCAGTAGGAACAGTGCTTGATTCTCATGCATGAAACCCTCGGTTCAGTCCCCAGCACACAAGGAAAACTAAAATTCAAGAAAGGAGCGATGGAAAAGCTATGCCCTGCCCTGCTTGGATCCTTATACGCTGATGCTGAAATTTCACACTATCTGCTATACATGATGTGTGATGACTACATGCCAGTTAAAAAGAAAATATCTATTGAAAACAAAACCACCAACGGTCCCAGCTTTAGGCCGTGTGCTTTATACCCACGACTAAGATCACAAACAGCACTGATTTGCCATTTCATTTTGGAAGTCAGTTTGGACCTTGTATTTTAGTAACTGGCAGGATAATTCTCATGACCCTGCTTTCAATACCCTATCCAAGTAAGAACTCCTAGCCCCTCCCAGGCTCTCTCAGTCCGCCCCTTCTTTCCTTCTCGGTGCTGGTACCCAGGACTTCACACATGCCAGGCAAGCCCTCTGTCATGGTGGCAACTCTCAAGTCTGTCTCTTTCATAAGCTATGAGGGAAAACAGACCCTGAACAGTGCTTTTTCTAAGTGAGACTGTAGAGTGAACGTTTCACCTGAGGTCATTTCTGTTCTGGGCCCAGGACACAGGAATGAATATATTTGACTCATAATAAGCTCTCCTTTGTTCTTGTCATTGTCTAATAGTATGGGACACACCTCAGAGCAGCACTCCTGTGGTGCCTGGGCTTGAATCCAGAGAGAATTGCTTTCACTTAGCCGAGGAAGAATAGCCAACACTGCTGACTGCCTGTCCCTTTCTGTACTAAAGAACGAGCTAGGTGACCAAGGATGCAGTGAATAAACACTTCCATCTCACTGTCTCCGTCCCTCATCATCTTCTCCCTCACCGGAACCCTAGAATGTTCTCGAAATAGCTATTGGTGGCAGAGAACTAAAATAGATTATTTGTACATATTTTAATTAGAAGTCCCAACCGTTACTTGAATTTGACCTTGGTCTGTGTGAGAAGCAGTCTCTTGGAGAAAACTTAAAGTATCTCCTCCTCACCTCTGAGGCTCTCAGTTACTCAAGAGTCTTCTGGTCAGGGGTGGTTTGGACTCCTTGAGAACTGTGAGGGGGAGAAGCCCACGGAATGAATACACTTTATGTTCTAGAAAAGTTAAAACGAGCACCTGGGTGGTAGGTAATTGCATCCCCACTCAACCCGGCTTTCAGAGCTGGCACTTGGAGACATAAACAAAAGAAAGGGGGCTGTCACCGAGAGCCAAAACTGAGAGCCCACAGACCCTTTCTGCCCGCAAACATACCCAGAAGCAGTCATGCCATGGCTTTGGAGGTCAGTGGGCTCAGTCATCTTCTGAGAACAACAGGTGTAAGCTGAATGAAGATGCAGAAGAGCTCCGAGCCTCATGGTCAACTCACTGCCTTTGTAAAAACTGTGCAGTTGAAAGGGCGCTTTGCTTTATTTCTTGACCCATCTCTCTTTTGTTTTCCTCTTTAATTTCATAAAATTTTATTTTAATTTTGAGATAGAGACTAGCCTTAAATTCACTATGTAGCTAGTCTTGACCTTAAACTATTGTTCCTCCTGCTTCTGTCTCCCAAATGCTAGGTGTTGGTTTATGCAATGTAAGAAATCGAATCAAGGACTTTGTGTCTAAGGCAAATAGTCCAGCACCTAAGCCACATACCCAGGCCTTTTAATTTTTAGCTGGTACATAAAACATACAAAATTGGATTCCTTAATGAGGTATTATGTATGTATATTCATATAAGTGTTTTATTGTGTGATGTTCAAATCAAGTTAAACATGCCTTGAAAGAACCTAGTGGGGAAACCCCCACTCAATTTTCGATTCGGCACGCACCCAAGAATCACGAACAGACGACCATCTTGATGTAAAAGCATGAGGTAGTTTAATGACGGAGCTCCGGGCTGACACATATCTCCCGCAGGAGACAGAGGTGTCGACCATATGGTGGAGCCAAAATGGCGGAGCTCCGGTTCGAAACGTATCTCACACAGGAGACAGTGGTTTTGACCCCGAGGCTTGGAAGCTAGGGACTTTTATAGAAAAGGGGTGGGGCTGGGGGAGGAATTGGCGCGGTTTTACATGATTGGTTCATTTAAACATTAACAGACTGTCAGAAGGGCGGGAGATAGGGAGGCACTAGGCCAGTCAGGACACGTAATGACGGGCTTGCCCGGGCATGTCCTGGCCTGTTCTGCTATGTTCTCAGCCCCAGGTTTCAAAGCTCACAAACAACTCTTTGGGCTATTTGACATAAATTGCATGAACCACAGGTCTCAAGTTTTATTTCCTTTCAGCCTCTCTTTATACACTTTTCTTTTTTAAAAGTAATTTAAATTTTATGTTATTTTTTTTGTACATGGGTATTTTGCCTGCTTCTATCTCTATGCATGCCTGATGCCCTCAAAGGCCATGGGATCCCCTGGGATTTCAGTTATAGATGGTTGTGAGCTGCCATGCGGATACTGGGAATCAAACCTGTGGTCTCTGGAGGAGCACCCAATGGCCTTAGCCACTGAGCCATCTCTCCAGCCTACTTACCACTTTCCTTATGATGAAATACCTAAAATCTTTCTAATGTATTTTTGAGATACACAGCACATTATTAACGGTAGCCATCTTGCTACCTGGGCCATCTCAGCACCCTGTCTTGTTCCTACCTGTAACTTAGCACAGGCTGACCAACCTTCCCTCATACCCTCCCCCCAAACACACAGCGTCACCCCAGTCTCTGGCAAACTCCAGTCCGTGTTCATCTTCGAGACCAACGTGGTTCATTTTGGCTTAGGGCTGGAGTTACTCTGAACTTGGTTCTCTGTGACTGCCTTCCTTAGCCTGAGGACCTCTAGCTCCGTCCAACTTGTCACAATGACAAGACTGGACTCCTTTTCATGGCGGGATCATCTTATCTCATACAGACTCATGACATCTTCATTATTCACCCGCTTGTGGGCACTTAGGCTGTTTCCATTTTGTGGTTATTATAAACAATCCTTTAATAATGCTTCAATAAATAATAGTGCAATCTTGTTCAGAAGAAGGCAGACAACACTGACCCGTGCACTCCCTTTTATCTTCCTTTACCATTTAAAGATCAATAGAGCATGAGATAATAGCGGATCAATCCCGTAGTTAACTTTGGACATGTTCAAAATGCAGTTCTCTGAAAACCTATGCAGTCAGAGAAAACAGTTCATGCCCGAGTTGTCTGACTAATTAAAAGCGTGCTTACAGAACGAGGCTTTAATGAGGTGTCACAACACCCTGTGTATCTAATTATGTAACGGCACCTGACTCATTACATGATTCCTCCATGGCCATGGCTCACTTACACCTCTGATGTGTTCTCGAGAGGGTTTTGCTAATTGGCAAGTTGACCAAAAACAGAGAGAAGCCCATTGAATTCTCTGGCTAAGAGGGATGTTTTACTAGGAGAGGAGACCACACAGGCGCTTCATCATCTTTCTTAGGTTTACCTTTGTGCCCACATCCTTAGTCCCTTTCTAATGACTTAGAGGTACTTTAGCTTGTAAATCTTTTTTGGAGATGGGAGTCCAGTCTTACTGTGGAATTATGGGATAGGTAGCTCACAGGCCTTAAAATGTAAAACTGAGGTGTATTTTTTAATTCCACTGTGTACACTATTTTCATTAAACATTGATTGATTAAAATATTGGATCCAGGCGTGATAGCTTAATCCTTGTAATCCCAGCACTCAGGAGGCCCAGGCCCAAGGATCACGAGTCTGAGAACGTAGTGTGGTGCAGGCTAGTCCCCCAAAATAAATAATAATAACAAAATCAACAACCGGTAAACTTGTTTCTCCCCACCCCTGTTTTTTCTTTAGGTCAATAGTGGGGCGCAGATTCTTCTTCATCATGGGAACTTTATACCTGTATCGCTGTATAACTATGTATGTCACTACGTTACCTGTGCCCGGAATGCACTTCCAGTGTGCTCCCAAGGTAAGCCCCCGGGTCCCACAGAGGGGAATTGGGAAAGCAATTCCAGAGCACCCAGTGCATCCATCGCACAGTCTTCCATATGCTGGCGTGGGAATTAGCTGCAACCTAGCATACTCTCTAATCTGCTTTAGCTGTACATAGATATACACATAGACGTGTATGTGTCCAGCAACATTCATTCTGTAAGGGTTATATGTATGTCCTGGCTGCTTAGTGAACAAAGCACACGCCCCCAGGGGGGTGCTTATATTCTTTCAAATAACAGCAAATAATAAATACATTCGTAATGTTTTGCACGATGGTAATTCAGGTGATTGTTGGAGGAAAACAGTAGGAATTTTTCTATAGAAAGGTCAGGGAAAGGTGTTTAAAAAACAAAACAAAACACTTGGGCAAGAGAGAGTCAGCCCCATGGAAGGGGTGAGAGCTGCAGGCCAGGAGAACAATTTATCTGCACTGCGGTCAAGCAGCAGCAGGTAGTGGAAGGGTTGGCAGGTCTGGCCACAGGCTGCAAAGGTCCTCACTGCCTGAAGAACGTGAACCTGGATGGTTATGATTGTGGAATTGATGTCACTGAATTCGGGGCACGTTGCTGCAGGTTAGATTGACAGGATGTACGAATGCTGCAGATAGGGCTTAAAGGGGAAAACTCAAGGAGAACGCCAGACATCCAGACATTGGAAAGATGGAGGAGCCTTTGCTGCTGTGGAATCTGTCTGAAATGAAGTTACGGCTTCCTCACATAGCATCCAGCCGCAGGAGGGCCACTCTTCACCTCAGACACCCGTGCACCCTGGTGTATGAAACGGAAACTTACAGATCATGTGCTTTCTGGACGAGGGAAGGAAGGCTAACATCAGACTTCACTGAACACTAAGCAGATGTTGAGGGAAGGAAGGCAGAGCGATTCTGGAGAAGCCAGCCAGCCATCTCCCTTACCAAACATAGGTGTGGTTTGGGAAGGCAGTCATTTCCTAAAGCCATCAAAGCAGTACGTGTCTGTAATTAAGACGGTGTACATATTGAATTTAAACACTGGCTGACTTTGACTGAAACTAATTTAAGACATGAGAGTTCAAAAGCTTAATGAGCATGTCTGAGCCCTTACTACGGAACACTGTTACCGTGTGTTCATTGGTGAGGTGGCCGCGGCAGAGAGGAGGGCAAACCCTTCCCAGGAATGGATGAGGTTAGCAGAGAAAAGCGACTGATTATAGAAGCGCAGATTAAAGGTCACCCTTCACGGAAGAGCTGCAGCTTCCCAAAGCTATGGCAGGAAACAAGCTGTTGGGGTAGCCAAGCCACAGTCACTCCTGACAGCCTCCCGGACTCGTCACCCACCGCGGTCAGTGATCAGGCCCTCCCCCGATGAGCAGGCTGCAGTTGCCTGCGACCTGGTTCTGTGAAACAGACACATGTATCTTCCTGTCTGGCTGAAGAAGCCATGGTGATAAAGAACAGGAGTCAAAGCTGCTGGGTCTAAATTTGACCCAGCTGCTACTTCCAAGTGCTGCTTCGCTGCCTGTGGCCATGGGGCTCTTTGCGAGCTACCTGTTTCCTGTGTTGGCAGGGCTGTTGAATATCTTTCAGCATGAGCAGTGGCAGGTCTTTGCATGTCAAGGACCTCTCACTTTTAGAGGACGGATGCCCCTGGCTGGGAACCAGCGACTCTGCACAACACTGAGTTATCACGGTGGCATCGGGGCTCTTGCGGTTTGGCCATCAAGGTTCTGCTTGTCTAGTTCATGATTTTGAAAAGTCCTTTGCTTATGATTTGCTACAGGCAGACAGACACACACACACACACACACACACACACACACACAGAGGCTCTGGATTCCAGCCAGAATGTCTATTTTCTTCAGTGTGTGTCTAGGTGAAAGTTGGCTTAGTTGTGAAATGTCATTTTTCTAAGTCATTTTGTATAGTGACAGTGACGTGTGTTTGTTTCCCGTGGAAACCTTTGGGGCCAGCTTTCCCTCCCTCACCATGGCTAAAGATGGCCAAAGGGCTTTTCTTTTTCTTCTCTTTAAGTCCTTTTTCCCTCTTTCATTAATTGAAAATTTTTACATATACATATTATGTTTTTATCTTTTATTGATAATAAATTTTCTTTTTATATAACCCCTCCTTCAACCCTCTCCAGTTCATGCCCACTTCCCCTCCCAGCCACATCCACCCCCTTCTGTCTCTCATTAGACAATAAACATGCGTCTAAGGAATAAAAACATAATATGATAAGACAAACACAGACACAACAGAATAGGACAAAGCAAACAAACAAACGGGGGAAAGGACCCAAGAAAGGCAAGAGAAACAGAAATAGACACAGAACCACTTGCTTGAACACTCAAGAATCCCATAAACACTCAAAACAGGAAACCACAATATACACAGAGGGCAAGTAAGGGAAAGGGGGGGGGGGTAGAGAGAGAAGGGGAGAAGGGGAAAGAGAGGGAGGAAGGGAGAGAATGGCTGAATTTAACCCTGAACAGGACATTATGAGCTAGGAAACCTCCAGAATGCCCTTGAGTTGCTTTCCCGTTGGCATCTGCAGCCGGGCACACAGCCTGCCCTTAAGAGTAGTTTGTTCCTGGAGGAGACGAAGTCTTCATTTGCAAGTGGTTATCAGTTGGAGATGGCTTCCAGGTTAGGGTAGGGGCTTGCGTCCATTCCTCCTAATCTGGCACTGACTGGTGCAGGTCCCGTGCTTGCAGCCAGTCTCTCTGAGTTCCTGTGTGCATCAATCAGTCCTGCTGTATTCAGAAGACCTCGTCCCCTTCCTTCATGTCCTTCATGTCCTCCATGCCCTCTGGCTCTTACACTCTTTCTGCCTCCTCTTCTGCAGGGTTCCCTGAGCCCCGAGGGGAGGGATTTGATGGAGACATCCCATTTATGGCTAAGTGTTCTAAGGTCTCTTACTCTCTGCTAATTGTCTAGCAGTGGGCAAAGGGCTTTTCTTAATAGAAGGACAGTGCTGAGGGTCAAGTTTTGGCAGCCACCTTGGACTGCTCTGTACCTCCTTTATTTTGTGGGAAGCAGTATATGGGAGTCACTGTTAGAGGAATCCTTAAGAATGGGAGGGGAGCTATGAATTTGGGTGTTTTGATTGATGCTGCTTTCTTTGGTTTCTGCAACTTTGACTTTACATGACAGCCAGCTGCATAGACTGACATCTGGAGACAAAGAAATGAAGAGTAATAGTGTTGAGTGATGTGTGGTGACTGCAGTAGGCCTAAGAAAGACTATCAGGGTCATCCTCCAGCCCCAGTGCTCGCTAGCCTCTCTCCCTGCCCAGGCGTGCCCTGCGATCTCCCTCCTTTCTTCTTCTTCTAAAGTTCTGTTTAGCATTTTCAAAGCATGATCTCACATCTCTGGATAGGGTTTAAGGGACAGAGTGAGCCAGTTGGATAGCTTAATGCGTAAAGGCGGTTGCTGTCAAGACCAGTGCTCCGAATACAATACCCAGGACCAACGGTACCCAAACGGTAGAAAGAGAGAGCCAACACCCAACTCTACATGTCCACATGTGCATATGCCTCTCTCTCTCTCTCTCTCTCTCTCTCTCTCTCTCTCTCACTCACACTCTCTCTCTCTCACACACACACACACGCACACACACACACATTCAAATAAATAAATAAATGTAGCTAACAGGAAAGGAAAACAAAAGAGTCTGTTTCTCTATTTAATAACTGTATTCAACCAAAGGCTACCAGAAATCCATTTGCAGTGTCTCCTATTTCCACAGAAGGCACATCCCAAGATGTCCAGTGGATCTCTGAACCTGCAGGTAGCACTGGACACTATGTATACAGCTTCTCTCTCTCTCTATGTGTGTGTGTGTATATATATATGTGTGTGTACATATATATGTAATCAAATATGTATGTCTGATTAAATTTATAAACTAGGCACAGTATAACAATTTTAAAGAGTAATGATAAAATACGGGGAAATATTAATGTCCTATAATAAAAGTTAGTTGAAACTTAAAAACAAAGAAAATTTAAATTATTTCTTGGGGGGAGCTTTCCACTTAATATTTTTAGGCTGTGGTTGACTGAATAACTGAGACCTGAGAGAAAACTGTATGTGGGGGGGGGGGGGCTGTCATACACCACCACTGCTGAACAGAAGAGGGAACACGATGTGTGACCTAGGAACCCACTTTATTTAGATCTCAGGGTATCTGACCCCAAGCAGAGAGAGGCTAATGACTTTAAGTGTCCCTGCCTCCAGAGAAGTGGAGTTGCGACAGGTGGGTGGAGGTGAAATGAAGGGGAATACATCACTTGGGCATTGCGCGTGACCTTTTTATTGCTTCTCATGGTGGGTGGTTTTGTACCGGTCTCATGACAGGAAGAGGATAATGGGCTGCTGATAGAGCAAACAGTCGTATTGTATGTCAGGAGCATGGTGCTTTATATGATATAGCTGACCAAATGCCTTTTTGAGGATGCCTGAGGTCAGTCATGTGATCTGTCAACCGGCCTGTTGCCTTCCTCAAGGGCATGTCCTCCTGGCTCCAGAGCTCCTTGCTAGGTGAGATTAGTCACCTGTTACTTGGCAGTCTTGTGGACTGGGTTATTCATTTTTTTCCACTTTAACATAATGTCTATGACAACTAAGAGCTCTGCCTGCCTCTGCCTCCACAGTCTGAGTGCTAGGATCAAAGGCTTGTGACGGTGTTTGCCCCACCTCCCACTCCACTGGTATGGTTGAACTGCCTCATGTCAGGGACCAGGGCTCAGAAGTAGCAGAGCTGTGTACATTGAAGACATGTCACAAACCTGTCCCTAAGGTCACAAATGACTTCTCAGTACCAGTCCTTCCGTGTGTCTCCTTCATGTAGACCATCACATGATGTCTTCCTGAGTACCATTCTCAGACAGCCTATGTTGACTTTTCTGTATTAGGAGTCCCAGAACTGTCTGTCCCTCCAGCCCTCCAATTTCTCTTCTAAGTTTTCATGCCTCATATTCTAACTTACTCTTGCTTGCATGCTTCAGTTTCATAGGAGATACATTTTAAACTACTGCCTCCCACTCTCGCCCTGGCCTGTCATTGTTTCTTATAACAACACTGTGGTTTAGAGAGGCCTCTGGTCCCTTGACTCCTGTGGAGAACTAAGATTCCTTGTGATATGCAAAGTTTTGAAAGCTTTGAACCCCTAGTCTGTCACTTCCAACTCTATTTCAATTGTGAGGTGAGTTTCTTGTAGTCCTGTGTTACCGGCAGATACTAATGGGGCTGTATGCACACCTGGTGCTACCCACTTAACACTGGGTACTGAGCTAAAGTTTCAGCTTAGTCAGATGGTAATGGCCCCAAATCCTCACGTCCTTCTGCCAAAAGGAAACAAAGTAGCTCTGATCTGCTTTTTAGCACATAGTGGTGAAGTCATTGGTTATTAATATTTTTAAAAGCTTTGCCCAAGGACACAACACCACAAAAACATATTATTAGCAACATAATGAAAAATTTAAAGCATGTCAATAAACCCCAACCAACAAAATGAGGAGAACCTAGTTTGAGGAGTTTCCTCTTGGAATGCTTTTTGACTTTTCTATGCTACCAGGAAAATTTTTTAAAAAAGAAGATACACATCACAGCCTGGTGACTTTTCTATCCGAATCGTGGTTTTGAGCATCTTGTCAACTTCCCTCTCTGTCTTCTGTCACTCAGCTCAATGGAGACTCTCAGGCAAAAATACAGCGGATTCTCCGGCTGATTTCTGGCGGGGGACTGTCTATCACGGGATCTCACATCCTGTGCGGAGACTTCCTCTTCAGCGGCCACACTGTCGTGCTCACACTTACTTACTTGTTCATCAAAGAATGTAAGTAACCCTACATTCCTCCCTGAACTTACGGCTGTGGCGTGTGGGGTCCCGAGTTCTTGACAGGGATGAGATCCCCCATGCTGCTGGGATTGACAGGGGAGAGAAGGATGCACACGCTGCATGCATGCGCTTTGCCATTCACTTCGTCACTCGTGGATACAAACGCGCTGAACGCATGCGCTTTGCCATTCACCTCATCACTTGTGGATGGAAACATCCTACACACATGCGCTTTGCCATTCACGTCGTCACTCGTGGCTGCAAACACCCTGCACGCATGCGCTTTGCCATTCACCTCGTCACGTGTGGCCTGAAGCCTAAAGGGTAAATAAAGTCTTGTGGTTTTTCTTCCTAGCATGTAGCATGCCCCCAAACATCTCCCTTCTTCCTTAGTACCTCTCAAGGCATGGAGTTCTTAATAATGGGACCAAGAACAGGTCAAAGCATGGTATGCACGCCTTTAATCCCAGAACTTGGGAGGGAGAGGCAGGGAGATCTTATGGGTTTAAGGTCAGCCTGGTCTATATCGTGAGTTCGAGGCTAGCCAGAGCTATGAAGTTTTTGGATGAAGTAGGGGAAAAAAGTGAAAGGATAAACGTGTTGTAAAAAGAGACCAGTGCATTCTAAAAACAAGGACAAGACCTCGACTCTCTTGTGTTCCACAATGCCCAGTAGTTCGTGTTTACCATATCCCTGTCCTATGTCACTCCAATGTGGTCATTTCCCAGCCTCCACTGCAGCATTAGGGCGTCTTGTGGAACATCTCCTCCTTACCCTATGTTTCCAGAAGCATCTCTCTGTTGTCTTTGTTTGGCATGGACGAAAGAACTTTGGACATTGTCTAACATACTTTTCTGTCATTGTAAGAAACCGCCATGTCCAGAGCAATTTATGAAAGACAGAGTTTAATTGGGGCGGTTACAGTTTCAGAGAGTGAGTACAATCCAGGACCACCATGGTTGGGAGCATGGCAGCGGGCAGGCGTGGCAACTGGAGCAGTAGCTGAGAGCTCACATGTTGAGACAACAACCACAAAGCACAGAGAAAGCTAACAAGGAAGGCATGGGCTCTGAAACCTCAAAGCCCAACCCCCGTGACACACCTCCTCCAACAAGGCCACACCCCCTAGTCCTTCCTAAATAGTATCAAGCATTCAAACACATGAGCCTATGAGGGCTGTTCTCATTCAGACCACAATAGGCACAGACCTGCATCCAAGGGGCCCCCCACATCTTGCTTTCCCCTCCTCTTTTGCTTTTTGTTAATCCAGACAGGTTCAACTCTATATCTAAAGGATTCTTATCAACTCTGCATTAAAAGCCCAGGGGGCTTCTACACCTATCCCTTTTGATCATGCACACTACAGTGTGTTGGGGCATGGGCCACTTCGTCTCTTCACAAGCCCCAGGGACTCCTCACTAAATGGAATGGCACAGTTCCAATATATAATAATTAGTTATGGCAGCATGTTCTTTATGGTTCTGGTTCTAACTTTTGCCCAAGGAAGTTCCATCCACAGAAAGTCCATCTTTTTTAGGCCAGTGGTACAGTCTTAATCTGTAGATCGCAGGAAGTATACAGAAGGGCATGCAGGTATTGCATGTCACAGTAAAGGCACTGTGTGCTGAAAACCACAAAGTAGTGAAGAGAAGACGTCCCAGGGACCATAGTGTCAATTTAGTCAATATCTAAAGAGCGAGTGAAATGACATTTAATTAGGGCTGGCTTACAGTTTCGGAGGTTTAGTTCATTATCATCATGGTGGGAAGCATGGCAGCATGCAGGCAGACTTGGTGCTGGAGTAGCCAAAAGTTCTACATCTTGATCCAAAGGCAATGAGAGGAGACTGTGTGCTACACCAGGTGTAGCTTGAGTATATATAAGCCTCAAAGCCCTCCTCCACAGTGACATACTTCCAACTAGGCCACACCTACACCCATAAGGCCACATCACATAATAGTGCCACTCCCAATGGGCCAAGGATTCAAACATACAAGTCTGTGGGAGCCATCCCTATTCAAACCTCCACAGTGAACTTCAAATTTGGCAAGAGACCCTGTCTCAAATTCAAACAATGAAGTGAAGAACAAGTGAGGAACACACTTGGCCTCTCCAGCCTACACATAAACACACATGAACATGTACACACATGCAACACACACACACACACAGAGAGAGAGAGAGAGAGAGAGAGAGAGAGAGAGAGAGAGAGAGAGATTAAGAGGTGTCAGCTCAAGTTGTTTGACCTCACAGAATTGTCTAAGAGTAGTCGACTTATTGATAATCAGGGCTTGGTTCTCACCATTCTTCCTTTCCCTTCAAAGAAGTAGAGAAACAAGTTGAAATCAAGTGTGTATACAATATGGAGAGACTTTCTTCCCATGGCATGATTTTTTTTTAAGTTGTATAAGTTTACATATGGCATGGGAAGAATTTTTTTTCCAATAATTGCTGATGCCAAATAAAATATCAGCTCTCTCCTACCTGACGTAAGTTCAGCCATATCCCTGGCCCTCGTTGGAAACAGGGAGCTGTGTGCTTGCCCCTGCCCTGTAGCCGCCAACTGAGTCATGCTTGGCTTGTTTCCCTGAGTAAGCCCTGGCTCCCATGGTCCCTAGATGGACTGTCTACATGCGATCACTCTCCTGCCTTCCGATCATTCTGAGCGCTTTCCTTGCTAATGCTCTTGTTGAAAGTGCATTTAAATTCAGTTGGAAGAGCATGCTGGAGCAGGACCATTTCATGGGTTAACATGAAAGGTTGAATTGCACCAATGTGCTGGCTAGAGCCTGGGTTCTTTAAAATCAGGCCTGCGGACGTCAGCCGTGGCTGTTGATACTGTATGTCTGGTCGTATCGTCAATGGATTTTCTTAGTGCTTGCTCGCTGACCTGAGCCCATTTCATGCCAACTCCGACTCTGCTGGAGATCTCAAGCAGACAAATGAGGCCCCTTTGTTGACATTTCTTTATTGATGTTATCCCTGCAGCTAGAATGAGCACACAAACAGGATTCCCATTGGCTGGGTTGATTTCAAAATAGCTTCTCCTAGCTAGGGGTGGGTAGTCTTAGCTCTGAGGAGTCTGAAGCAGGAGGATTGTTAGTTTAAGGCTAACCTGGGCTACCTAGTGAGACATTTTCTCAAAACAATAAATAGCAGCAAAAAAAAAAAAAAAAAAAAAAGATCTTATTCTTGGTGGGTGGAGAGAAGACGGTGGGTTGTGGTCTCAATGTAGCATCATATAAAAATCATTTTATTAGAAGAACACGTGAGGGGTTCCCAGAATTCCTTGAGGAATTTTCAATGCCAGCAGTAGTAACATAGCCATTGGCCACATCACTTCTGCTGGTCCACTTCAGCTCTGCTTCTGGCGACTCGTGATGCAGAATAGTTCTGATGTACCCAAGCAGCTTGGGCTGTTAATAAGTCCCCAAGAGCCTACATGTAGAAAAGTAGGTCAGATTGAAGCTTCAGGAGGGCTGGGGCCAGGGGGACTGAGAGTGTGTTTAACAAGATCTCCAGCATTGTCAGGGTTGCCTCCATTTTTAATGTTATAATCAATAGCCACTGGGCTGCACTGGGCCCCCTGAGCCCTCTCGTGGCTTGTAAATGCAAGGATTCTGTGAGTTATCTTGGAGAATGTAGGAGCCGGGTGATGTAATCTGAAATGAGAGAGTACAATATAGGGGGATGTTTCAACCTGGGACCCACACAACTGTTGAGGTTTGCTTTTTCGTTCTGTATTGCAATGCCAAATTCTATACCAGAAGGTCTAGACCTATGAGTGACTTCGCACATTTACAAGATTTGTTGTGGAAACCTTGTTCCTTGATTTAGAACTATTGGTTAAATAAAATTGGCCACAGGCAACTACTGGAGGGTGAGAGGGAGGTGGGTCTGGTGTGACCTGGTTGGAGGAGACAGAGGAGAGAAGGGGAGGATGGGTGAGAGAGAAGAGGAAGCAGCCATGAGGGGAGATGGACCATGAGCCCATGGCCAGGAAAAATAGCAAGTATCTGGGCACACTGCTGGGGAGGCAGCCAGGCCAGCCGTTAGAAGATTAGATTAGGGGTTACCCCCCAGTAATTGTCAAAGCCAAATAGAATAATTATAAGTCCGAGTCTCATTTATTTGTAAGCTAGCTGGGGATAAACTTAAATTGGTTGTACTACACAGAACTGGAAGTGTTTTGCCAAGAGCCATGTGGTGTGCACACAGTACCCCTTTAGGCTGTTGCCTGCAGTTTCGGGGAGTCAGCCTTCTTCCCTTTGCTCTCCAGCCATTCTTTTACAGTTGGGCATGTATGTCATTCTGAATGTAAACAAAGTCTAATAGGAAATTGATTTCAGTTTATTAGATCATTAATCTTCTATTGGGAGCCAGTAAAGCTTTAAAACAGAAAGGGAACAGCGCCAGGCGGCCAGGTAACCAGGGGTAGGCTGTCTCCGCCATGCCTGTCACGAACGCTTACGTGAGAACCACTTGGGGTTGTGACCATGTTATCCCCATGCATGCCACAGTTCTCTCCTACTTGGTCAGTGGCGTGAGTTGCTCAGTAGAGTAGCCTCAGCAAGGGGCTGCACTTCTGTACATGGAGGGCCAAGAGGCCAGAGCTTTTTCCACTGGAGAACTGCACCATGCTATCAGCGACGGTGATATAAAATTGCCCAGAATCAAATCTTGCTTGCCACAGTGACATTTCCCCCATCACAGATATGCACATGGAGAAATAAAAGCAAGCTTAAGACATCAAGCTATCCCTGCTTTCTAGCTCTGTCCCCCTTATTTTCATAGACCTTCTCTTCTGGCTCTGTTTCTCTTTCCAGGGGGCGCGGGGGGCATGTTTGTGCTAGTATGAGCCAATTCTAACCAACCTAATAATAATTCTATTCCTTTCCTTATTAAATGGATTGTTGAAGGTTGGGCAAGCCCTAGAATATCTCCTTGCCCATCAACCCCCTGAGGTTGACTATAATACTTGCTAACGTGATCCCCTCCGCCCTCTCTCTACCTGGTAAAAATGGAGGCAGTTCATGCTGGAGTAGTCTTAACTGAGACAATTGTAAGATGTAGCCAGTGGGAGAACATTTTCTTAGCGTGCATAAGACCTTGGATTCCATCCCCAGCCCCCTCAGTCTGTCCGTCCATCCGTCTGTCCGTCCATCCGTCTGTCCATCGTGCTGGAATCGTGCTGACTGTTATCTCTCTGTGCAGATTCACCTCGTCACTTCTGGTGGTATCACTTGGTCTGCTGGCTGCTGAGTGCGGCTGGGATCATCTGCATTCTCGTAGCGCATGAACACTATACCGTGGACGTCATCATTGCTTACTATATCACAACACGGCTGTTTTGGTGGTACCATTCCATGGCCAACGAAAAGGTGAGAGCGGCGAAGATCCTCGGGTGAGGGTTGTTCTTTGTGTGCCGGGTGGGACCCACTTCGATGGCCGTGTGTGTGTGTGTGTGTGTGTGTGTGTGTGTGTGTGTGTGTGTTAGATCGCTTCATGGGATGGACTGTTGTTGACACCCAGTTAAACTTACTGTCACTGCCGCTTATTTTAAAAGCCGCAGCAACAACAAAGAACTTCACAAACATACATGCTGTGTGAGGATTATGAACGCTGTAAAATTACACGCAGCATGCCTTGCCCGTTCAGCTGGTTTAAACGAGAATTGAAAGGCTATATACACTAACTGAAGACTTAGGAACCCTCTCTGTAGAAGCATTAGGGTGCAGCTTGGTAATAAATGTCCCTTGGCTCACTGCTGATATTTTGGGGTGATCAGATAGGTGCCCCTATCTTTTCTTCTCCTTTCTGTTCTAGGATGGCCCCCATTATTTACCCATTCATTCTTACAGTGCTTACTCAAGTGTCTCTCTCTCTCTCTTTCTCTCTCTCTCTCTCTCACGCACACACACATATACAGTCACACACACACACACACACACACACACACACACACACACACATATACACACACACACACACACACACACACACCTGCACATACACATACACTCATACACACACACACACACACACACACACCCTTACTGCCATCCTAGGAAGCTTCTGTTTTTCTTGTTCTCTCCCTTCGAGCACAAATTTGCCTCATCATCCGCACCACCACTCAAGGCTTTCCTAACCTTGGTAATACAGTTGGTCTGTGTACCATGACTGATTTATCTTAGAATAGATTTCCCGGTGGTGGTGGTGGTGGTGGTGGTGGTGGTGATGAGGGTGGTGGTGGTGGTGATGAGGGTGGTGGTGATGGTGGTGGTGGTGGTGGTGGTGATGGTGGTGGTGGTGGTGGTGGTGGTGGTGGTGATGAGGGTGGTGGTGATGAGGGTGGTGGTGATGGTGGTGGTGGTGGTGGTGGTGATGGTGGTGGTGGTGGTGGTGGTGGTGGTGGTGGTGGTGGTGGTGATGAGGGTGGTGGTGATGGTGGTGGTGGTGGTGGTGGTGGTGGTGGTGGTGATGAGGGTGGTGGTGATGAGGGTGGTGGTGATGGTGGTGATGGTGGTGGTGGTGGTGGGTGTTCACTGACAATTGTCCTTTCTGTGGATTCCTTTATTTCTCTCCGTGGCTCAGTGGTTCACTCTGTGGTACTCTGCTTCCATTTGCCTTCCTACACATCAATCTAGAGGCTTCCTGACATCTGAACTGATATCTCCGCCTTTCTCCTTGAACATGCTCAGTGTTCTTTCACTCCCCCTTGGACCTTATATCTGACAACAGCACACACATGCTGAAAACACTTCTGTTGAATGCCACGTCTATTCCTGAGCCGCCTCCTTAGGGAACTGCAAGCAGAGGTCTCATGAGTCATAGAGGGGGACCAAGGTCAAGGCAGAGCTGGGGGAAAGGCAGGACAGTAGTTACTGCCAGGGAATTTCGTCTCTGTTCACCTGCTAAGTGACCACTAAAAAATAAAAAGGCCATTTAGTTGAGAAATCTAAACCACGTTCATAAACAATGCCTTATCTCCTTTTGCCACCCTTTCCAGAACTTGAAGGTCTCTTCCCAGACGAACTTCTTGTCTCGGGCTTGGTGGTTCCCCATCTTCTACTTTTTTGAGAAGAATGTGCAAGGCTCAATTCCTTGCTGCTTTTCCTGGCCGCTGTCCTGGCCCCCTGGCTGCTTCAAGTCATCGTGCAGAAAGTATTCCCGGGTCCAGAAGATCGGGGAGGATAATGAGAAGTCTACCTGAGCTGCCAACCCGGCAGCCGCTCTCACACCAAAAGAGTCCGTGCTGCAACCGAAGGCACGTGCGGCTTTATATTTATTTTCAGAGAACTGACTGGTAAAATGAAGTGGACCAAATTTTATGCAAAAGATTGGAGCGATGAAGTATTACCTTTGGCTTTTTTTTATTCATCCCAAGAAACATATATTTTCCTGCAGCTCTTCGTTCATTGATGACAAAGCCCCCACACTGGAGTTCTGAAGAGGTGGCAAAGAACACGCCGAGCCTCTCCTCGCCTTCCTTCACTTCCACGTTCTTTCCAGATTGCTTTTTTTCTCCCTTCAAGGTCAGAAGAGTTTGCTAACGTTTTGAATAAAATGTCTGGATATATACAGCCACTGTGTAAATACAGTCAGTTGATGGCAGTGGGTTTTCACCACAGAGCTTAGTAAGGGGCAGCCTGCAGGTGGGGCAAGGTCATTAGGGTGATGTCTGGTGTCCCCTCCCCTCCCCCGCCACCCATTATGCATGACTTTTACTCTTTTTGGGGGAGGGGGGTTGGCTTTTGGTTTTTCAAGACAGGGTTTCTCTGTGTAGCCTTGGCTGTCCTGGAACTCACTCTGAAGACCACACCCGGCCTCTTTTTTTTTTTTTTTTTTAAACCTGGTAATTTTAGTTTTTAAAGAAAGAGTATTGCAAGGTCATGTGAAAGAGACACACCCATGGATATTTTTTCCCTGTGTGGGGATTTTTCCACTTTCAAGTGTCCGTGGCAGATAACCGGCAGGCTCCGGGCTTTTCCTGCTATACCCGTTAGATGCTGCCTGCCGGGAGCCCAAGGCTTGTTAACCGCACCAGCACAGGCTGAAACCAGTGTGAACAGATGCTCACACTGGAGAGCAAGCTTGTGCTCTCTGCTAGCTTGGGCCCTGCCGTGCCATGCCGTGATGCCGTTACTTATTGGACCCTAGAGAAACATTTGGGCACATTCCATGAAAACAGCTTCTTTTTATTTTAATATCGTGTGTCTCGGGAATGCAAGATGGATCCCAAAGGTTTTACTGTTTCCCTGCCTTTTAGCAAGACCCCCCCCCCCAGCGCTCCTTAGGGCGTGCACCACCGCTGAGCAACTCACTTCACCCTGTGCACATAACACGCGGTGCTGCCCTTGAACATGTCCCTGGCATCAGCTCTTAACCTCAGCCATGTAGGAATGAGGGACAACTGTTATCTCATGTGAAAAGATGGGTCTCTAAGATCTGGTGGGTTTAAGAACATCGGACTCAGTTAGAAGGTTACTCAGTGCTGGGATATCATAGTCCTTGCCTTTGGTTGAGATCTACTGAAAGATTAGTTTGTGGAACTTGTAGAAAAACTTCTAAGGATTCACAGCATGGGAGCAGCCAGTGGAAGGGGTGGTTACATTCTCATGGGTATGGCATAGAGAACATCCCTGGGTTCGTCCCTGTAAGCTAGTCGGCCTTGATTGTTTAAAATTAAACTTTAAATTGCTTGGGAGAAAAAAAAAAGCACAATACAGATGTGTTCAGAAGGGCCATTGTCTTCTGGTGCTATAATTCTGTGTGTGTGTTTCAGAGGGTCTCGTTTTCTGTGTTACTGGGTGGGTAAAGGATAGGATGCTAAACCCAAAGACACGAGCATAAAAATCTAAGTCTGACTATCCTCACAAGAGCAGAGACCCTAAGTGTCTTTGGCAGACTTTGAAATGCAGGGACTTTTTTTTTTCAAGTATTTTTATCGAGTAAGCCAATAATAAATTCATACCCAGTTTACCTTGTACTAGACAATTCGGTACAACTCCTCACGTGTTCATTTCCTCAGCTCTGTGGAAAGCTCTGCTCCGAACACTAGTTTACCTTCAGGGTCTGATTATGAGAGAATCATTTGGCGCTGAAGCCTGGCCTTTGCTCTGCGAGTCTCTCACTGAAACAAAACACTGAAACAAAACACCTGAAAAGCCTTATCCAGCCTGGCTAGGATTCTCCATGATTCTTCAACCGAGGAAAATGCTTAGACATTGTTACATTTCATGTTGATTGTTGGGAACCCTTCAAACAGAAAACTTTGCATTTAGTCAGGTAAACCAGGCTGTTGGAAACAATACCATCACTTTCTTAAGGTTTGAAAATACCCATGAGCCCTGTGTGGACCCTGCTGTTCCCTGTTCTTGTAGTAGCTGTGATTCCTAATAGGTACCGATGGGGATGCAAGATGACAACTCATTGCAGTGCAGGAAAGTAAGACTTCCTTTAAGATGGTCTCATCTCACTGTGTAGCCCAGATTGGCCTCCAACCTTCAGCCCTCCTGTATCAGCCCCCTGGGTGCTGGGATTGCAGGTGTGTTTCCATGCCTACCCAGGCACAGCAGGACATGGTACCAGCACCTTTTCTTTGCCCATTAAGATGCAGATTTTACCCATTAAGTGTGGGTAAGGCGCAAGCGGGCGCCTGTGCTCCTGTTGGAAGGTTTTCCCCATAATATAGAGCTTCTGGAAAACGTCCACAAATATAGAACACACATGTTTTTCCTGAACCTTCCCAATGGGACTGGAGTTCTCTGAGACTCCGGGTTTGAGCTCCTCCACTAGATCGGGAAAAGGAGGTATCCTTCCCCCAGTGACCCCTGAGCTAATTTTGACTGTCTTTTGGGTTGCTGTCATCACAGGAAGCAGCTTTTTGCTGGGGACACAAGGTTGGCTGAGAGTCAGCTCTTGCAATCCCTGGGCAGGTTTGTGGCCATCCATCCCTTGCTGTGTTGCCAGCGCCCCCTTGTGGTGATATGTCATGTCTGAAATCCAAATGCCACTTTAAAAATATATTTTCAAGGTTTCTCTAAAGTTTATCTGTTGGGCCTTTTGTTGTTGCTGTTTTCAGGGTTTTTTGCCAAAAGTTGAAATTCCCATGGGAAAGGAGCTATTTTAAAGACATTCTTATCCTTCCCAAAGGGAAAGTTCTCAGAATTTGAGTCAAAGAAAGTTGAAGGTCACATTTACCTCTTATGTCACAATCATTCGTGTCTGGCCCATAGCTACAGACTTTGTTTACTTCAAAACCCAAAGTCAGCTGTCTCATTTTTATTTATGTGCCAGAACTCATCATTTCACTTGTAATTGAAAGGTCTTACCTTGTTCCATAAAATATTTTAAACTCTTTGTTAAATGTTTTGATTTTATACTATAAAACTGATTTAAAAATTAAGCCAGTCTTAACACACTCACCCTGTCTGTAGTGTAAGGAAGTGTGAGAAGGAAGTTCTTTTTTATTGTTTGTTTGTTTGTTTGTTTGTTTGTTTGAGACAGGGTTTCTTTGTGTAGCCCTGGCTGTCCTGGAACTCACGCAGTAGACCAGGCTGGCCTTGAACTCAGAAATCCGCCTGCCTCTGCCTCTGCCTCTGCCTCCTGAATGCTAGGATTAAAGGCATATGCCACCACCGCCTGACGAGAAGGAATTTCTTAATAAATGAGTTTACATGTCTAAATCAAGTGTAAGTTATATGCGTTGTGTTGGAACCTTTTCTACGTTTATGTATAAAGATTTCTTATATTATTATTTTTAATGCCATTGCGTTGCAATAATTTAGCTCCTGACTCATTTGACAAAAATACATCTTTTATGAAGAAGTACTCTTGACTTTGATATCTGTACACTGAAAATCATGTCAGAAGTACCCAAAGATAAGTTTT
The DNA here is from genome assembly GCF_000001635.26 of Mus musculus. Lineage (NCBI taxonomy): Eukaryota > Metazoa > Chordata > Mammalia > Rodentia > Muridae > Mus > Mus musculus. The sequence goes on along the minus strand of NW_019168503.1, from coordinate 19,571 downwards.
TATACAGATAGACGCTTCGTAAGCGCTGGCTTGTTACCCACTAACTAACTGTACTGTGTTCTCAATGAATCATGAAAGACAAGAGTGGGTCACTGTAGAATTATTTTAAACTGTCCTTTAAAAGAGAAGAAACTATAAGCTAATCTAGTTGCCAAGTAGGAATTCCTTATTTAATTTACCTCCTATGCAATGATTAATGCTGCGAAATGTATGGTTAATAAGTTACAGTATATTCACAGAAGAAATATCTTTCCAAGGTGTAAGAAGCAGCCAGTTGCATTCTTTTGGAAATTTACTATACTGTTTCAATGTGTTAAGTGCCTTGTTGTAAAGTAAAATTTTAAGTCTCGAGTTCATTATTTTCCTGACCTATATTTTTCATTATGATTATCTACTGTGTGCTGTTGTAATCATTTTATTAAATGCTTACATTTTAATCAAATATATGAATTTCGGCCTTTCCTTCTATCCACTACCTATCTTGTACATTTTTAAAAATTACTATTTTGTGCGTGCATGCATGTGTGTGTGTGTGCGTGTGTGTATGTGTGTGTGCGTGTAGAAATCAGAGGACAACTTTGTGGAGTCACTTCTGGCCTTCCACCTCTCTGTGGACTCTTAGGACCAATCTCAGGCCCCCAAGCTTGCACAGATGGCTCCCTTACCCACTGAGCATCTCATGGCATCTTAATCACTTATCTGTCACACGGGATTTAAGTTGAAGTCTTGTTTTCATTGTCGGTTTAAGGGGAACTTTCCTTTGTTTGGAAATATACTTTCCATGCTTGTGGAAACATTCTGGGAGGGTTGTGGGAATCTTGTGGGCATATTTTTGGGTTCTTTTACCTACTTACTCTTCTCCGCCCCAATCCCTTCCAACCCCCCAACACTAGGTAGGAGATAAAGAAGGGAGAAGGGGCATAGACCTTTTTAGACTACTTCCTGCTGATTGGGGGTGTCAAGTTCCTTCTGGCGAGTTGAATCTTTGTCATCAGAATATCTCCAATCAGCAGAGGGAGCAGGGGAGGAGCAGGAGGAGGAGCAGGGGGAGGAGCAGCAGAGGGAGCAGGGGGAGCAGCAGAGGGAGCAGGGGGAGCAGCAGAGGGAGCAGGGGAGGAGCAGGAGGAGCAGCAGAGGGAGCAGGGGGGGAGGAGCAGGAGGAGCAGGAGGAGGAGGAGCAGGAGGAGGAGCAGGAGGAGCAGGAGGAGCAGGGGGAGGAGGAGCAGGAGCAGGAGGAGCAGGGGGAGCAGGAGGAACAGGGGGAGCAGAAGGAGGAGCAGGAGGAGGAGGAGCAGGAGCAGGAGCAGGAGGAGGAGCAGGAGGAGGAGCAGGAGGAGGAGCAGGAGGAGCAGGAGCAGGAGGAGCAGGAGAAGGAGGAGGAGGAGGAGGAGCAGGAGGAGGAGCAGGAGGAGGAGCAGGAGCAGGACCAGGAGCAGGACCAGGAGCAGGAGGAGGAGCAGGAGGAGGAGGAGGAGCAGGAGCAGGAGCAGGAGGAGGAGCAGGAGCAGGAGCAGGAGGAGGAGCAGGAGCAGAAGCAGGAGGAGGAGCAGGAGGAGGAGGAGCAGGAGGAGGAGCAGAGAGGAGCAGGAGGAGGAGCAGGAGGAGGAGGAGGAGGAGCAGGAGGAGGAGCAGGAGGAGGACCAGGAGGAGGAGGAGCAGGAGGAGGAGCAGAGAGGAGCAGGAGGAGGAGCAGGAGGAGGAGGAGGAGGAGCAGGAGGAGGAGCAGAGAGGAGCAGGAGCAGGAGGAGGAGCAGGAGGAGGAGCAGGAGCAGGAGCAGGAGGAGGAGCAGGAGCAGGAGGAGGAGCAGGAGGAGGAGGAGCAGGAGGAGGAGGAGGAGGAGCAGGAGGAGGAGGAGGAGGAGGAGGAGCAGGAGCCGGAGCAGGAGGAGCAGGAGGAGGAGCAGGAGGAGGAGGAGCAGGAGGAGGAGCAGAGAGGAGCAGGGGAGCAGGAGCCACCACAGGCCCTTTCAGGCTCTAGAATTTGTACCCTCTCAAGAGTTCCCAGAATTCCAAGCATATAGTTTTATCTGCAGCTGGCAAAAATCATGTCTCTCCTAGAGCAGGCGACAAATCATAGTTAACAGCTGTGGACAATCTTAAGCAGCCCCATGTGCCACACCTGGGATTAAAACCAAAAAACCAAACCAACAACAGCAACAAAAATATTCACATAACATAACTGGAAACCAAAATTCTCACTCCAGAATATGACTTGTTGACCTGAATTTACTTAAACTGGAATGCCTGGTTGGCAATTAAAATTAATTTTTGTTCCTGTTCAGCAGAGTATGTACTTGGTTACTGACCTACAAAAGCCTAAAGCTGTATCTGCTAATCACGTGATGTCGGCAGCCTTTCAAAATAGGTGTCAGGGTTCCTTCCCACCCAGAAGATATGTTCTTCAGTTTTTAGAGGACATATTAAAAGATGTGGTGACTGGAGAGATGGCTCGGCAGTTAAGAGCACCAGCTTCTCTTCCACAGGACACAGGTTCAATTCCCAGCACCTACATGATAGATCACATAGGTTTTGTCACATAGGTTTTGTCTTAGCTGAGACAACTCCAACTCCTCCCACCCCTCTCCTCCCTTCCCCCCCCCCATAACTCCAGGTCCAAGAGATCTGACACCCTAACACAGATAAACATGCAAGAAGAACACCAATACACATAAAATTTTAAAAGTCCCTTTTAAAAAAAGTACAAAGGATTACTTTCTTCAAACATCATTTTCAAAATAAGGATAAACTTCGATTAAAGGAACTGTAAGTAAACTAAAATTTATTATTTTCCTACCAATAAATTTTAAGGTTAAAAAATTAGAACATTTATGGATAAAAAAATCAGTTATACAATCCAAGTTTATGATTATTGCTCTTGACAGAAACAAGCTCACTAATCCCTCAATACAGGAGGTTCTTTCCTGGCCCCCAAGTTCTGCAGGAAATGTCACAGCAGGATCCTCTGTGTAATGACCTCAAGTGGACCCCTAGCCATGTCCAAGGCAGGCTTCAGAAGGCTTCATTTGGACTCCCTGATGAAGTTGAAATGACTACATAAAAGCAGCCCAATGGGGTGGGCGGAGCTAGGTAAGACAAAGGGCTCAGAGATGGGGTTGCTGGGTGTGGTGCAGCCTTTATCCCTGTGCCTTCTGAAAGTGACAGAACAAAGGTCCACAGAGAGCCTGTGTCCTATCTGCCAGGGTGGCAGGGAAGCTCATCCCAGTGATGGCGTCCTTTCCAGATCACAGGCCAACTGCTGTGGCAGTCTCAGCCTCAGCCTCACCCTGTGCTTGTCTACAATGTGTGAATGGTCCATTGAACTAAGCGCAGTCCAGAGCTTCCACCAACAGGCTGATTGGTCCTCTTGTTTTCTTGGTAGGAAGCTCACAGGGCTTCCTGTGAAAGCATCAAGTTCTCCCCGTGCTTTAAGAAGTGCTTGAGGGAAGGAGTGGCCTGTTCTGGGGCCCCTGCTCACTCCCTAAACTGCCTCCATTGCAGAGCCAAGGGGACGCTTCACATGCCCGAACCGTGTGCAAGGCTCCTGAGCAATAACGAACATAAAACGAAAATGAGAGTGGTCGTAGAAAAGTTGATTGCCACCCATGCTGGGTGAGAGGCTTGTGTTTCAGTTACTGATTTTAGAGTCATAGTGTGCCTGCGAGTCCCAGCACGAGGACTAGACAGCGACCGTGGATCAAAGTCTCCACTAGTGTCACTGGCAGAGTTTTACAACCTATCCCCACCACACTGGGGGGTGGAACAGTGTCGCCTCCGTGCCTGTTTTAACAGTGGGCTCAGCTCTGAGATTATAGGGTGTTCTGTTCAGAGATCGCTGTGGTCACGGGCTTACAAAGAGCCTTCATTCACTCCAGATAATGAAGCCATTCTGTCTAGAGGTGATGGAGCGCTGTGATGATATTCAACCTGACATTTTTATCTCCTGAGAGATAGGAAGACAGCAAACCAAGCTTTGTTCACCAGGTACCTGAGTGTCAGCGTGTGTGTGTCACCAGAGCTGCTGATAGATGCAGTCCTGCTGTTGAGATGCAGTGCCAACTTACCAATAACCTCTGTTGAATGACATGTTCCCCATCGTGGGCATTTGAACCCACGGCCCCCAGTTGGTGGTGTGATTGGAGAGGCTCAGGAGGTGTGGCCTTATTGGAGCTGAGGCATGGCGCATGGGGTGGGCTTCCAGAGTTAAAAACATACATTTCTAGTTCACTCTCTGCTTCATGCTTGCAGTTCAAGATGAGCCCTCAGCTTTCTGCCCCTGCTTCCATGCCTGCGGCTTGCTCCCATGTTTCCCCATGACATACTCTTACCCCTCTGGAACTGTCAATCAAATCCTTTCTTCTCTAAGTTGCCTTGGTCATGGTATTGTAACATGGCAACAGAAAAAGAACTAACGCAGCTGCCGACTCATATATTGAAAAGTTCAGATCACTCACCAGCATTACGGTCCAGGAAACACGAAGGTAATTATTTCTATGGGCAGTTAGGCCTAGATTTTGTTTCATCCAAATGCATCCTACCATGGGCCCTCAGTATCCCTCTTAGTCTGTATTTGTTGGGCATGACAGGGATGCAAGTTCAGAGTTACTCAGTGGAGATGCAGGCAATACCTATGTAACATCCACCTTGACTTCCTCAGTGTCCCTCACTGTGAACCTTGGAGGACTAGGGAGTCCAAAGTGACAAGCTCACATGGGCTGCTACCGTGTCCATGTACTATGAATAAAGCCCTTTGTCTCAGACCCAGGAGTCCATCCTGACTTGTTCAGTTTTTAAGCAGTCTCAGATACTTCACCAACATGACAGCTGACTTCTAATAAAACACATAAAAATATCAGAAACATAAAACTGGATTACTACCTGGGAAGAGTAATGGATTACACACCAGTGCATACACCTATAAAAAAATGAACATTTGATTCAAATGTAACATTAGTGAGGTGTAGCATTTTATATATAGTTTTTAGTTTTCCCAAAACTGTGACACAAGAAAGTCAAGAAAGGGGTGTGATGGTTTGTAAACGCTCAGCCCAGGGAATGGCAAGATTAGAAGGTGTGGCCTTGGTGGAGTAAGTGTGTCACCGTGGGTGTGGGCTTAAGACCCTCATCCTAGCTGGCTGGAAGTGAGTATTCTGCTAGCAGCCTTCAGATGAAGACGTAGAACTCTCAACTCCTCCCGCACCATGCCTACCTGGATGCTGCCTTGATGATAATGGACTGAACCTCTGCACTTGTAAGACAGCCCCAATTAAATGTTGTCCTTATAAGAATAGCCTTGGTCATGGTGTCTATTCACAACAGTAAAACCCTAAGACAAGGGGGTAACTAAACTTCATGAGATTAGGGTCCAAGAATCTCTGAAGAGTGATACCCTAGACTCAACTATTCGTATGCAAAAGCTATGAAAATCATTTCCTACATGCAGGGGTCTCCCCACTTGGGAATGGAGACCTCTGGTGGGCTCAGAGGCCCAGCTTTTATTGTCAGCAGAATTCCAGCGGCAGGTGTGTGCCCTGTTACCTTGACTGGTCTTGACTCTGTCTCTCGAGGTCTGACTGATTCTATACCTGGTTAGGCTCTGGAGACCTCCCCGCAGGTTGCTTACTCATTCTAGCTACCTATTCTTACTGCAGGCCAGATGACAAGGTGTCCTTGGATTGGCTGCCCATGGCTGTGGTTGGCTGACAACAAGTTCCTGGATCCAGATTCTCGTTTCTGGGAAACAGAGACTTCGGGCTAGTCTCCCAAACTGCCCGTTTGCTGCCTGTCATGGAGTCAGCCTGGCCCTGGCTAAGTCAGTCCAAGTTCATAGACGTTGCAGCTGGACCTTGGCTGTGTTTCCCCTGACTAAACCTGGCTACTTTGAGGACCCTGGCTCCTTGTGCAAAATGGACTTAAACTCAAGAGGCTCCCCAAGCATTTGCGCTCACAGGCTGTTAAGAGTAAAGCAGCTGTCAATCACGACGTCATAAATTCAAACTTCACATTTCCAAAGGCCCCTCTTCCTGCCATTTCCACAGTTTTGAATGCCAACCTGATACATGGGTTGTTATCATGTTTTTTTTTTTCAGAAACTTCTAGAAAAGTGAGAAATTCCTAGGGTAGATTTTTTTCCCTAATAAATGAGAACTGTTCATTTTAATAATGTAACCAGGACCTCACCCTAACCCTGTTACATTCAGCTGTGGATGAGTTGTCATTTTTACCCTACTCTCTAGCACTTGAAGCTGTCTGGTGTCACACTAGAAGCCAAGTCACTGTGTCTCACTGCCAGTCAGTGAGCAGACCTGAAAGTCCTGCTTAAGCTTACTGAGACAAACACTAGAGACGTTGGCCATTCTCCACTTGTCTTAAGGTTAAATTACATCACAGATACATAAGCTTAAAGATAGAAATGGGCATTAAGGGTCATACTACACCACCACAGCTGTCCTATAAATGAGGCAGTGAGAAGCCTGTTGCTGGAGCTATTTAAAACACCATTGCCAGGGCAGGAGAGATGGTTCATGAGTTAAGAGCACCGGCTGCTCTTCCAGAGATCCTGAGTTCAATTCCCAGCAACCACATGGTGACTCACAACTATCAATAATGGATCTGATGCCCTCCTCTGTCAAGCAGGTGTACATGCGGACAGAGCATGCATTCCATAAAATATATAAACAAATAAAAAAGTAAAATACACACATGCGCGCACACCCACACCCACACCTGCCCAGGCTGGAAGCCCTGTTCAGGATCACGTGTTTACCAACGTGTGCTTCCGTCCCCCACGCTTCACCTCAAGACTGCCTTGAGGTGAAAAGATAAATGTTTGCTGGGCATGTCAGGGATGCAGGGCCAAAGTTCAGAGTTACTCAACGGAGATGCAATTAATGACTTAACCAGTGGAGACAGGTTGAGATCGATGGGGAAACTGATAATGTGTTTACAGAGGTGATAAGGAAACCTGTGGAAAGCAAAGAAAACAAGTGAAGTTTCCCTTTGGGGGCCTGCAAGATGGGGCATCAGGAGAGATGATTACAGCCAAGTCTGCCGAGTTTGAGCCCTGGGACCCACAGGTGTAGAATACTGACGTCCCCCTGATGCGTCTCTGACTTCCACACGTGTGCTGTAGCATGAACAAATAAGCACACATATCAACTGTCATGCAAGCACACACATCAACTGTCATGCAAGCACACATATCAACTGTCATGCAAGCACACACATCAACTGTCATGCAAGCACACACATCAACCATCAAATCGATAGCCTCTGACAATCAACTAGAAAACCACAAAACTGGCTAAATGTCCATTTTCAAATTACAGTGTCCGGGGTGGGGGTGGGGTCACCATAACATAAGGAACTCTAGTAAAGGGTCACAGCATTAGGAAGGTTGAGAACCACTGCCTTAGACTCTCCTGCCGAATATAAAAATTAACTGAAAAATGTATCAAAGACTTTAAGAGCTGAAATCATGAGACTCATAGAAAGAGCACAGGGCTTTGCATTGATTACTGACTTCACAGGTATGATGCCAAGAAGCAAGCAATAAAAGGAAAAAAAATTGAACTGTATTGAAATTAGAATTTTGTGTCTCCAAAAGATGCTAATATATCCTGCTCAGAATGGGAGAAAATGTATAACATGTCTGATAAGAGATTAATACTCAGAATAATGAAAGTGCCCCAAGTCAACACCAATAAAATAACCCAATTCAAAGCTGGAGAAAGAACCTGAATAGCTACTACAAAAGAGTCGTAAATGGCCAAAACGTACACAAAAGACAATGAGCATCAACGGCCATCAGGAAAATGTCCATAGTGAAGATGGAGTTGTAGCTAGGTGAGGGGTACAGCAGTCGCCTGGTAGGTATGCACAGAGGGCAGGATTAGCTGAAAAGAGTTTCAGCAGGAAGATGATTATCGGGGTCAGATAAACGTTGAAATTCTGCTAACCAATGGCTAGAATGTGTGTGTGTGTGTGTGTGTGTGTGTGTATCCATGAGTGAGCAAATAATAGCTTGGAGGCCAGGTGCTGCCTCTTTCTGGTCCTCCCTCTTTCTATATTTTACTGGAATCTAACCATGGTCATTCACCTGTGTATGGCTGATGGCTGCTTTCCTACTCTATGTACAGAAATACATACATTCTAACAGCCTAAATGGCCCCCACAGTCTGGCACATTTTCTATTTGGGCATTTACAAGGAAAGGCTACTGACTCCTGAACTATGTATATTAGTTAAAAATGGCTTATGGGAGAACAGCATGAAACATGTCAAACTGTGGGTGTCATAGCCAAGATATCAAGCATCATGGCCAATTGGGAAACAGACCCTGAGAGGCAGGAAGGAAAGTCTGTTCATTGTAACTTAAGTTAGCAAACTTCTGGAGTCTGATCCCAAGCTGTTTGTTTTTAACATATGTAAGCATCAAGTTATCTTAGAAAGGGGTTTCTAAATCAAAGCTCTTTTGCAAAGTATGTGTCTTTCGCAAAGTACCTGTGATTTCTTCTACAAAAGTAGGTTCTATTGATGGAGAAACACTGCTCAGGTCAATGGTCTGGGGAGGAAGGGTTTGTATGGAGTAAAATAATCAAGCTCTTTTGCAAAGTGCATAGGTCATCTTTCATAAGGATGGGTGATTTCGGGTGAGGCCTGGCTCTAAGATAATCAAAGATAACTGGGCTATTAAACAGCATCTGTTCCCAGCCTGCTGGGTGGAAGACAGGTGTAAATCCCTTCCTCAGAAGGGCAAGGCATGTGAGTTGAATTCTAGTACAATCTGTGAGCACGTGGAGTGCACGTCTTCTACCTCAAATGTTTCAACCATGTATCAACAAATATACTAATATTGTAAATAGAAATACTTTCAATGACAATATATAACAAACGTAATAAAAATTGCCTCCTACTAGTAAGAGGTGAAAAATATTTCCCACTTTACAGTGTCCCATATTTTCCATTTTTCTACAAAATCTATTTTTTAAAATCCTTTAAAATTTTTTTTTGTTTTTGATGTCCTTGATCCTTATTGACAGAAGTGAGCTTCATTCTAGGGCTCAGGACACAGGACAGTTACTTGAACTGAGCTTCTGAACGGCAAAGGACACTGTCAATAGGACATAAGGGCAACCAACAGATTGGGAAAAGATCTTTACCAATCCTACATCTGATAGAGGGCTAATACCCAATATATACAAAGAACTCAAGAGGTTAGACTCCAGAGAACCAAATAACCCTATTTAAAAAATTCTTTGTTCAGAGCTAAACAAAGAAGTTTCAACTGAGGAATATCGAATGGCTGAGAAGCACCTATAGAAATGTTCAACATCCTTAATCATCAGGGGATTGCAAATCAAAACAACCCTGAGATTCCACCTCACACCAGTCAGAATGGCTAAGATCAAAAATTCAGGTGAAAGCAGATGCCGGCAAGGATGTGGGGAAAGAGGAACACTCTTCCGTTGCTGGTGGGATTGCAAGCTTGTACAACCACTCTGGAAATCAGTCTGGCGGTTCCTCAGGAAATTGGACATAGTACTGAAGAATTAAAAAAAAAAAATACTGACTGAGAACATGGGCCCCGGCCCCCGGCCAGATGGTCTAATTCCCCGGAACTTTTGGGAAAAACAACCACAAAAATGTTTCAATGTCCCAGGTGCCTGGAAGTAAATATCTGCCCCTAGACTTCCCCTATTTCCTCTCCAACCCTCCCCCAGGTTATGGTTTTGCCTTTATAAGCCTGCTGGAAAATAGGGTTGGAGTCAGACTCCTCTACCCCTGCATGGTGTATGGGTCTCGACCTCAGCATGCTGGTTTGTGTGCCATTAAAACCTCGTGTGTATGCAGCAAGCTTGACTGTTGTGGCTTTCTGGGCTCGTGATCCCTGAGACTTGAGTGAGGGTCTCCCTTCGGGGGGGTCCAACATGTGGGGGCTCGTCCGGGATTTGATGACCACCCAGGAGTCATAACATCACTTGGAGGTAAGGCGTTGTGTCTGTCTTATCTGTATTTCTGTCTGTCTGAATTCTGGCGATCACAGTTTCAGTTTTGCGGACGTTCGTTTGAATTGGCACTCTGGGAGGGAGTGTGGAGTGGATAAGAATAGACGTATTCAGGTGTCCACCATCCATTCGCCCTGGGAGGTGTCCCAGGAAGACAGGGGGAGGGCCAGGGACGCCTGGTGTACCTCCATCTGGAGACGGGGGGGGGGGGGGGGGGGACCGACTCCCCCCCCCCCCCCCCCCCCCCCCCCGGGCAATCTGAGGCGGCAAGGGCCGCGGCCGGTTGACAGTGTCTCAGTTTTTTTCTGGTCAACTCGGAACAGGAGACAGATTTTCTCTATTTCAGTAATTGTTGTTTGTCTTGTCTTTGTCATTTGTATTATAGATTTAGAAATGGGACAGACTGTGTCTTTAGTAATAGCCCATCTGGCCCCTGTAAGGGCCAGTACTGTAATCCCATAGTTATAAAATTTACAGAACAAGGAAAACGGAATACTACCTGGATTAAGGGAAACAATTGGGGGCTCCGATTATATGCTGTGGGATACGATCATGGGCTAAATTTTAGAATTTGCCTAAAGATTGAGAGTCCTCCTCCCAGGCCGGTGGGCCCTAACCTAGTTCTGCCTAATTCTCCCCCAAAACCCCACCTCTGCCAGTCCCATTACTTCCCACTCAAGTCCCTGTCTATACTGGTGTAATCCCTTATCAGGAGACCACCACACCTCTTCTTTTGGGAACAGGAGATCATATGCTCACTTTGCTAGACAGGGCCTTCAGTGCGCTAAACTGCACCAACCCAAATGTGACCCGCTCATGTTGGCTCTGTTTTGCTTCTAGTCCTCCCTATTATGAAGGCATAGCCCAGATACGGTCTTACAATCAGACCTCAGATCATTCAGCCTGTTCCTGGGTAGATGGACATAAGTTGACCCTCTCCGCAGTTTCTGGAGAGGGCCTCTGCCTAGGTAAGGTCCCCCAGGGACATAGATCCCTCTGTAACCAGACCATCTCCACACTGTCCGCGGATAAAGATCTATACATAGCTCCCCCCTCTGATTCAGAATACCCAAGATACAATTCACAGACTACATGAAGCTCAAGAAGGAAGACCAAAGTGTGGGTGCTTCAGTCCTTCTTAGATCATTCCTAATGATTCCAGAAGTGTTCTTCCTTCCTGCCTTTCCGTAGCCTGTTCTGTTCCTGACCACCTGGGCCAGTTCTGCCAGCTCTGGGATGTCATATGGACAAAGAATACAATATATCCTCTGCTTTTGATCAAGCGTCTTCACTCAGCATGATGGTTTTGTTGAGATTTATCCGTGCTGTGGGGTGCATCATGATTTCTTTCTTTTTACTGCTGACCCTGGTTGTAGGACACTGACCTGTTTGACTTTGGAATCAAACAAGATATTCGTCCCAATCCTGGCACAACTCTGTCCAAATAAAACTGGACTCTCTTACTTCTGAAATTCTGCTTTTACATTGAGATTTAAGTGTTTAAGGGAAGGGAGGGCACTGGCTACATCTCCTCAAGACCCATCACAGTAAGTATGTGCAACCAACAGTTGAGAGATGGATAAAAATGGTACCCAGTGAAGATGGGGAGGTCTGTTTGGCCATCATATAAAACAATAAAGGCTACATAGAGCAAACGTACTTTGGCCAGGCTTAGCCTTGGGAAGTGTTGGCAGGGTTTCCAATGGGTAACAATACTGCCAGAAGATGAAAAATTACACAGAGACTTACTAATTTTATTATGGCTTAGGCCTTAGCTTAGGCTACCTGCCAGCTAGCTCTAATTAACTTAATTAACCCAACTAATCTAGTCCATGATCCTCCATGTGGCTTGCTACTTCTCTCTCACTTCCTGTACTTCCCACCTCCTCCACATCCCTCTGGTGAATCTTCCTGCCTCTGTTTCTTCTCCCAGAGACCCTCTCTCAGCCAGGAAGACCACTTCCCTTTTCTGCCTAGATACTGACCGTCACATCTTTATTAAGCCAATCAGCAAGTGAGAAAGGTGTACGTTTACATAAACACTGAGGCAGGGGATGAGCCATAAGAATAGCAATACCAGTTGGGCAGTGGTGGCTCACGCCTTTAATCCCAGCACTTGGGAGGCAGAGGCAGGTGGATTTCTGAATTCAAGGCCAGCTTGGTCTACAGAGTGAGTTCCTGGACAGCCAGGGCTACACAGAGAAACCTTGTCTCAAAACAAAACAAAACAAAACAAAACAAAACAAAAGAAATTTTAAAAAATTTAAAAAAGAAAAAGAAAAAGAATACCAAATAATGGGGCCAGCACTCAGCTCTCTGCTGTTAAAGCAATCAATAATTGCTAATACAGAGAGAACCTTAGCAGGCAGCACACTGAGCTCCAGGTATTAAGGCCTCAGCAACTTAATGACCAGGGACCACGCAGTAGATAGAGGGCTGGTGGTTTCCTTCACTCCTTATATTTGGTGCAGGTATCATCATCTCAATCTACAGCCCATGAAGGCATGGGAGGTTATGCATCTAAAGAAGTATGCAGACGGTCATGGTGGCACACACCCTCATTTCCAACTCTTGGGAAGCAAAGACAGGTGGATCTCTGTGAGCTCAATTCCAGCCTGATCTACATACTTAGTGACAGGCCAACCAGAGCAGTAAAGAAAGACTCTGACTGAACAAAGAAAAAGAAAAAAAAAAAAAGTAACATATGTATAGCCCGCATTTAAAGGAGTACATCAAAGCAAACAATAAGAACTTAAAACAGAGCATGTGTTGCGGTAACAGCCAGTGCTGTTGTACAACTAAATAGTATTAATAGCGTTTCTGCTCTCTCTTTCAATTGGTATTTTACAAAACCTCCTTAATCCCTGAATCCAATCTGTTCTTGCTCACTGACCTTGGAAAGATATGATGTATGGCATGTACTTCTCTGAGGATTTACAAACCAGTTGCACAATTGTGGTTTTACAAATGAAGTAATTTAACACTACTCCTGATAACAATCTTACTTAGATATTTTTCGTATACAGTTACCAACAGCTTAGGCCAAAGCCCACGTAAAACAAGAAGGATTTCCGAAGGCAACTGACTGGTTTAAAATCATATTTGGATAAAACCGATCATTTTCCTGAACGCTGTCACCATCTTTCTTCCTTCCTTACCCAAGACTCTTCCCTGATCTCTTCCTGTACTGTTCTGGGTCTTAACTCTATTGATCTGCTTAAAGGGGAAGATGTAACAGTGTTGTGTAACAGTTTCCTCCAAGATTAAAACATTCTATCCTGCAGGGAGCTCCTTAAACAGGAAGGTAAATAACTCAAAATAGCTTTAGGAAGTCCCTGAAACTGACCAGATTCACTAAGCCCCTCCCTGCTAGCATGAGCAATAAAGAAGCAAAAGAGCCAAGCTTCTGAGAAGACTTGCAGTCCAGACCAGGGGTCTGGAAGAAGTAGAGACCAGCCAAGCTGGCTGGAACAGGTTTAGACCATCTAAGGCACCTTCAAAGGACGTTCTCAACCTATTGAGCTACCTCCACCCTGTGCAGTGTACTCCAGGTTCCCAGTGTGTGTGAGTTGTCACTCATGCTATGGTGGGCTTTGGTGATGCAATGGTCTCTTAGTCACTTCTACTCCTATAAGTAACCCCTCACCCATATTGGTGTCTGTCATTCCAATAAAACTCATAGATTCACTAAATTGGAATTTGGTGTTATCAGTACATTAGTCTGTCATGGGTTCCCTGTCTGGAATGAGAAGATGTGTGTGCTATGTCTCCCTAGGAAAAGTTTTGTCACAGAACAAGCAGAAAAATGTCCCTTTACCTGGTAAGAATGTCCTTTATTTAATTGGGGGGGGGGGCGGTCCATCCCTAAGAAGCTGCATGAGTCATAGTTAAGGTTTTCCCAGTGTTGGGAAGACCATCGTGGCTTTTTAAATGAATTTATAGGATTGCTACCAAGGGCTATAGATAAGGTGGCTCAATAACAGGAATTTACCTCCCATAGTTCTGGAGGCCTGAAGTCAAGATCAAAGTCTTTCTGGCTTCTGAGGCTGGGGCTGACTTCTTGCTAAGTCCTCAAATGGCCTTCCATGCCCTAGTCTCTTCATAGTCTCCAGTCATACTGGATTAGGACCTACTCAACTTGACCTTAGACTACTCACACAGCCTCATTTTAGCTTCATTACATTGGATACTATCCTTCCTAGAAATGTGGGTCATATTCTCAGGTATTGGGGATTGGTTCTTTATGAACTGGGACATACAGGTATAAGTCAACTTTCTATCTGTCATACAGAGCTATTAATGAAAGTAAGAGAATAGTTAGGAAACATCATAAGCACAGTTACATCTCACACAAGAGAGGGCAGTTGTCAGTTTTTAAATTAGGTCAATGTTCAATCATCCCGAGAATTAGCTGCATGTATGCCCTGTGATGGTTCTAGGAGAGGTGAAAGGAGGAGCCCCTTTGAAAGATCTAAATCTCAGCTGAAGGCAGAATTTCAATGGTTAGAGAGTCCAGTTTTATTTGGACAAAGTTGTACAAGGATTGGAAGGGCTCTCTTAATTCCAACTGTGTTAGGAAAAAGGGGAGGGGGATTCATTTCACCGAGTATCATTCAGTTGCAAAAGTATAAGAAGATATTTTTTTCCCCCTTAGGAATGGCCAGAATCCAAGCTAGGAGACTGGTGAACCGGATGTGTTCATAGCCTCTAATATTTTGGCAAAGAATGTGACTGCTCCCCGAGGGTGACTAAAGAACTTGCCTGAGGTTAAATTTAAGAGAAAGTGACTAATTTTTTTGCAGAGAATATTTCAAAGAGGGGGCACGCGGCAGCAGTCTGGGTGTTTGGTGGCAGGGAAGAGGCAGAAGATAAGACAAATGGGTCGGATAGATTCCTGCTGTGCCATGAAAAAGGGGGACTAAACAGCTTAAGATAATTTGTGAATTGAGCTCACCCGATAGTAGTGGGTTAGAGAATGGCATAAAGAGAAGGAAATGCCGTATTGGAGACTGCATCTGCCAACAAGCAGCTGGAAAGTGTATGTGTGCTCTGGGGAGAGTACAGTACTCCTGTGATCGCACCCAACAGTGGAAGCGTAAACAGGGGGCTTCCAATTAAGGCTGGACTGTGAGTTACAGGAGCGGCCAGTTGCAAGACAGTAACAAGATAATAATGAACATCTTAATGTCTTATACTCGGAAATCTTGTTTAAAGTCACACAAGAAAAGGAATCTGATAAGGGTTAATTACTGGAAATGTGACAGGGGCTTTTGTAGTTTGTGGAGGGGAGAAGGAAGAATGTATTTGTGTACTTTACTAACTACGGCAAAAGCAGTAGAGAACAGTAGATATTTTTTAAAAACCCACATAATAGGAAAAGAAGTCACCACCCTTCAAGCTTTGGTCATATTTATAACGCACCATAGTGTTCAAATTCTGTGTGGTGTGTGCGTGTGTTTGTTGGGAGGGAGTGATCTAACACAGGAACCAAACGTGGATCACAGGTGAAGCACTTCCCTACCACAAGCATGGGCTAGAATTTGACCCCCTCCCCCAGCATGGTAGTATATGTCTTTAATATGTGAATTCTGGAGGCAGATGTAGGTGGATCTCTGAATTGGTAGCCAAACTGGTCTACATAAGGAGTTCTAGGCTATCAAGATTCAAATAAAAGTAGAAAATAGAAATAAGAATAGAAAAATTAAAATAGAAAAAAAAGGGGGGGGGGCATCGACAATTCTAGGGAGAGTCTAACCGAGAGAAACCACAACATCTGGCCTGTAAATGACAGGAAGGTAAAGCACTCTGGAGCCATCCCCAGATGTTGGAATATCCACACATCACATTGTTGGATACTAGCTCAGCATTTCAGGTCTTGTCTAAGGCTAATTAATAAAGCAGTCACCCAGCCCGGGTTCTCTGAGTGTTTTGATATAGTCAGGCCATATGCAGAAACCCACAGAAAGCTCACACCCCCTGGAGGAGCCTGCTGCTGCTAGTGCACTAAACTGGCAAAACAAACAAACAAACAAACAAACAAACAAACAAAACCCCACTCAGGACAGCTCAGCTGTGCTGCGAGAGACCACTCGTCACCACCAGCCGTCCCGTAGGACGTCCCGCCCCCACCTTATGCAGGAGCAGCTGACTGGAGGATCCCGAGAGGGGCACGCGGCGCAGCCAATCGGAAGGGCGTGCCTTGCCCTGCCTCGCGGTTGACCTTGAGTCATGTAGCCGGCTACTGTCGCGGTGCCGGCGCGTCTGCAGCGGAGCTAGATGCAGGCGGTACCTGGGACATGTCCTCGCTCGGGGACCAGCGTCCCGCGGCAGGGGAGCAGCCGGGAGCTAGACTGCACGTGCGGGCGACAGGAGGCGCGCTGCTACTTTGCCTGCTGGCGGTGCTGCTAGGCTGGGTTTGGCTGCGGCGGCAACGCGCCTGCGGCATCCCTCCGGGGCCCAAGCCTCGGCCACTCGTGGGTAACTTCGGGCACTTGCTGGTGCCGCGCTTTCTACGACCGCAGTTCTGGCTGGGCTCGGGCAGCCAGACGGACACGGTGGGCCAGCATGTGTACCTGGCCAGGATGGCCCGTGTCTATGGCAACATCTTCAGCTTCTTCATCGGCCACCGTCTGGTGGTGGTCCTCAGCGACTTCCACAGCGTGCGCGAGGCGCTAGTGCAGCAGGCTGAAGTGTTCAGTGACCGCCCGCGGATGCCGCTCATCTCCATCATGACCAAGGAGAAGGGTGAGCGCGCCGCGGGCTCAGGATCCCCAGGCGGCAGGACCTGCGTCATGACCAGCATAGGGGATAGAGGACGGAGGCGTGGCTTTCTAGTGTGCGATTAAAGTGGGAGACACACTGGAAAGTGAGGGAGGTGTGGGCACCAAACTGTAAAATAAGGACCACCCACCCCGGAAGCCTTCCTTTGTCCCAAGTGAGGCCTTCTCACGCATAGGTCTGATCTCAACGTTTCTAAACATTGGCTGTGTTAGGAAAAGGGGGAGGGGGATTCATTTCACCGAGTATCATTCAGTTGCAAAAGTATAAGAAGATATTTTTTTCCCCCTTAGGAATGGCCAGAATCCAAGCTAGGAGACTGGTGAACCGGATGTGTTCATAGCCTCTAATATTTTGGCAAAGAATGTGGCTGCTCCCCGCGGGTGACTAAAGAACTTGCCTGAGGTTAAATTTAAGAGAAAGTGACTAATTTTTTTGAGAGAATATTTCAAGATAGCCAGTCTGTTCCCAGAGCCCGTGTATATCTCCCTCGGCAGACACAGGGTCTCGATCTCCTATTCTCCAGCCACCTGTCAATCCTGTGTTCTGTCTTCAGACACTGAAGTACAAGACTGAATCCATTGTGGGTGGCATATATATGCTTCGGTTCAGGAGAGTGGCCCCCTGACTTCATACTTTGATATCCCCTCCCTCACCCCATTTCTAATTTTGCCTTGGAAACTCCCCATGTAAGGCCTCAGAAAGCTCTGGAATTGGAGGCACCTGTAATGGGGAGGGCAGGTGTGAGCACTGGGCTGGAGCACGGAGAGCTTGACTGCTATATCAAGGGTAGTTAGTTCTTGTTCCTAAGGCCACTCCAGCCTCTGCAGAAAACAGAAGTTGGATGCGCTGAATTGCGTGCACCTTAGTGGCCTCTTGGCTAGAGTTGGGTTCAAGATGAAGGGTGTATGACAGCCACTGTGTAAGATGCTTCTGATTTAAGACAGGGATCTGTAAACGTTCACTCTGAATGAAATTTAGAGTAAGGATACACAACTAATCTGGCCACTGGTGAAGGAAGACCAGGAAATCTCTCTTGGCTTAAACCTCCAGCGTTCTGCCCTCTCTTCATCTGATTTAAGTGACAACTCAAGTTTATAGCCATCGGCCACAGTAAACAGACTACCAGTGTTCTGGGTCGTGTTCAGACCCCAAGGCAGGAGAATCACCTTGGCATTCTGGCTACCAGCCTAGCAGCGAGCTGATTCAGTAAGAGGCAGTCGACAGAGTAAGGCCGAGAGTGACAGATCGGGACACATGGAGGCCCTTCTCTGGCCTCCTCATGCACCTGCCTATGGGTTATACACCCTCAACCCCACCCCAGTTATCTATATGAAAAAAAATGTATTTTTATCTCACTGGAATTATAGGTAAGTCATAGAGAATTAATTAAAAATGAAGAAAATAAAAAATCTGGGGCCTGGAGAAATGGCTCATGTGATTGAGAGCATTTGCTATTCGTCCAGAGGGCCTAGGTTCAGTTCCCAGCATCCACAAGGCCCTGCCTAACTTTCTGTAACTCCAGTTCTGGGGGATCCAGCAGACTCTTCTGGTCTCTGTAGGCACCAGGCACACATATAGTACACATACATACATTCAGATAAAACATGCAGAGATGGGGCTGGCAAGATGGCTCAGTGGTTAAGAGCACTGGCTGTTCTTCCAGAGGTCCTGAGTTCAAGAGCCAATAACCCACATGATGGCTCACAACCATCTGTAATGGGATCCGATGCCCTCTTCTGGTGTGTCTGAAGAGAGCAATGGTGTACTCATATTCATAAAATAAGTAAGTAAATATTTTTTAAAAACATACAAAGTAAAAATAAATCTTAAAAAATGTTTTCAAAGTCAGCATTTTAAATTTTTATAAGAAAATGGTGTGTTTCTGAATCCTTGGTAGGAAGGGATTTCTAAAATAAGACCTGTAGCATAAATCATAAAGAAAAGGACCTGTAGACAGGCACAGTGGCACAGCAGCACTTGGAGGGGTTGAGGCAGGAGGATTGCCACAACTTCAAGGACAGCATAGACTTCAAAATAACACTCTATCTTTTAAAAAGCGAGAGAAGTCTTCATGTGGACTGGAGAGATGGCTCGGGTTAGCACATACTGCTCTTTCAGAGGTCCTGAGTTCAGATCTCAGCTTCCAAGATAGGTGCCTCCAACCACCTTTAGCTCCAGCTGCAAGGAATCCAATGCCCTCTTCTGGCTTCTGTGTGCATGTGGGAGTGCGTGCACACGCGCGCACACACACACTCGTGATAAATCAGTGTTTTTTAATCTACTTGTGGTATCTTTAAAACTTATGCTTATCAAGTAATACTATTAAAAGCAAAAACTAACTCATGTAATGAGAGAGAGAGGAGGTTTCACCTATGCACTTACACTATATAGAAAGAAAATCTCCACACAGCACACATTAGGTAAGGTAAGTGTGACATCTGGAATAAGAGCCCCATCAGTGACCTGGGTAAAGCCACTCTGACCTACACTGACAATCACGGAAGTGTGAATGAAAATCACTTGAGATACAGTTTCTCCCTCTAGTGGCCAAACTAGAATATTACAAGTATCAAGAGGCAGCCGTTCAAAACATGGTGATGTTCATATACTCGTGGCCGTCCTTTTTCTCCATTCTAAATCTACTTAAGACAGTAATTTGGCAGTGACTATTCATGTGATGATACCCATATTTTATGGCTCGTCACTGCGCCCTTAGTGATGTCTGTAAAATGTGAAGAAAGTCCATATTCAACCCTGGGTCCATCCATAGAGATGTTTATTTTGAAAT